>NW_004955438.1:2728470-2731790 GCF_000276665.1 Chinchilla lanigera | reverse complement strand
GGTTTTTCTCCGGTACCGGGAACTGAACTCACGACCTTGCGCTTGCCAGGCAGGCGCTTTGCCGCTGAGCTAAATCCCCAGCCCAATATAACCTTTTATATAAAGCTATACATAGTCCTCTGTGTAACATTTCTATTTTATACCATGACCTCTATACTATAACTGGAAATGGATACGTAACTGTTTTATGCCTCCTTCTTTCAAAATTGAGTTTAAATAGCTCTTATTCAGTTAATTAAATATTGCTACAGTTAGTTCAGATTTATTAGGGTGTAATAGGTTACATTGGCTCCCTCTAAAAATGTGCACGTTGAAGTCCTCATCCTCAGTACCTTGCAATGTGAGTGCTTTTGGAGAAGTAATTAAATTAAAATTGAATCATTAGGGAGATCCCTAATCCAATATAACTGGTGTTCTAAGAAGAGGAAATCCAGACACAGACAGGTACAGAGGGGAGATGGAAAGAAACAGGAAGAAAGAGCCACTTACAAAGAAGGACAGAGTTCTAGAACAAATCATTCCCTTGTGGGCACTCTCCAAAAGACATCCTTCCTCAAAAGACATCAGCCCAGCTGACACCTTAAGCTTGCAATTCTAGCCTCAGCATTGTGAGAAAATAAATTTCTGTTGTTTAAATTACCCAGTCTGTGTTTTTTGTTATAGCAACTAGAACAAATTAATATATGAGCATTGTTGTTTAGATATAAAAGCTCCCCCCAAAGTCTCATGTGTTCAGAGGTAGGGCTTTTAGAAGGTGGTTGGATCATAGGTACCACACTTCTCAGTAGATTGATACATTGATGAGTTCACAGCTGAATGTGTTAGGAGAAGGGCCTCACTAGATCACCTCACTGGCATGACCTAGAAGGGTACAATCTTGTCCTTGGTTCCTTGGTTCCATCTCTACTTCCTGGATGCCATGAATGAGCAACTTTCTTTCCACAGTGCCTTTCTTCCATGCTGTTTCTGCCTTGGAGCCAGCTGACCATGAACTGAATTCCCTTGTCTGTAGGCCAAATTAAACTTCTCTTCCTTTAAATTGTGAGTTTCAAGTATTGTGTCCCAGCAAAGGGAAAGCTGACGAAGACAATAACACATGCTCCACAACTGATCATGCTTCTCATCACTTAGAAAAAAGTCCAAATTCCCCACCACATCCATTGGCCTGAAAATGTGCAAAACTCTTCTTATGTCTCAGACCTCATGTCTGCTTAAACTCCACTGGATTTTTAGTCTTCATTCTCACCGCTCTGCCAATAGGCCAGAAGGACTCCCATGGCTGGGCATTCGGGGCTTCTCCCTTTCTCCAGTGCTGCTGCCAGAGATTTTCCCGTGGCTGACCTTGTCATTTGAGTCTCAGCTCAGAGCCCCCACCTTAGAAAACACTGCCTTGACCTACAACCTCGAAGTAGTTATCCTTTTTACCAAAACTCTGACTGGTTTTATTCTTTATGACATTTTTTTTATGAAGGAACCCAGTCTGCATGATCCATAAGTACAATTATGACTGCTTTATGCAGGAGAGCAGGTATCACCAGGTTGGTCATATGCTGTGTAGGTTTGAACAATAAGCTTTATCAAATACATTCTAAAGACCACTGAAAATGTAAGCTATTTTCACACCAGATGACAAGATTAATTGTGCTGAAATTAGACAGTACAGGTAAGAACTAAGTCTCTGAGGCCAGCAGGGATCGATTGATAAGGAAATATTAGATAGTGTTGGCATTTCCAGGATAGTGGATTTCCAGCTGGTACCATGAGGCCATAAAGAGACAAATCTGGAAACACCCAGTGTAGAAAACACTAAGTGGCCAGAGCCACCTCTCCCCTTTCCCCCTCTCAAACACAGCAGTTCCTATTTTCATGTTTTCTTTAAGAATTCCAAATAAGTCTATAGTTTAAAAATAAGATTCCCACTGCTAAAAACAAAGGCACAAACAAAAGCTTTTCAAAAACATATCACATCATGCTGCCAAAGACCAACACTCGTAAAGACTAGGAGAGGACATTCGGTTCAGTGAGTAGAAACCTATTGTCTCGGAAGCAGCAGCTTTCATAATGTAAAAAGTTGTAGTCAAACCAGAAGGGGTTAAAGTGTGAGTTGAATTTCACATCTACATACTCACTTTTCAACCTGTGCTTGTCTTCAAGGACCGTATCTTTGTTTTGTTGTTGTTTTGTTTTTTGTTCTTTGTTTGTTTGTTTTGTTTGTTTTTTCCGGTACCAGAAATCAAACTCATGACCTCAGGCTTGCCAAGCAGTCGCTGTGCCGCTGAGCTAAATCCCCAGCCCCTTCAAGCACCTTATCATAATCGCAAGTCCATAATTAGTGCTTTCTGTCAGGTTCATCCTCCCCAGTAGAATGTACTGTACACTCTACTGGAAGAGGAACTATAGTTATTTGGTTTTTTATTTGTTTGTTTTGAAACAGGGTCTTACTCTGCAGAGCAAGCCTTGAACTTACTATGTAGCTCAGGCTGGTCTTGAGCTCAAGCAATCCTCCTGCTTCAGCCTCCCAAGCGTTGGGATTACAGGCCTGTACCACAATGCCCAACATGATAGCTGTTTTATTCACCTCTACAACATAGGTGTCTATAGTATAGTACTTCATAGGTATTTGTTTAACCAGTGGGTCAGAGAACAAGGGTGAACATCTAAACAATGTAGTCATTAGGTAAAGTGAGTATCCTTGTATGTAAGTATGACAAAGCCCTTGAATTTGAAAACAGTTAGGTACTAAATTTCCAGAAAAGACTCTCATCCTTTACATTATCTTATCCATTTTTTCTATACATGGACCTGACAGTAAATCACTAACACACTCTCCAAAGAATCTTCCTTTGAGCTGTTCAATGCCCAAATGTATTCAAAATCCCAGCTAAGATAATATTTATAAAGGACTGTTTAATTAGCTAATCCTTTAAATTCCATCCTTGGCATACTATCTGGGTTTTCCATTCCTGACAGATTTACTTTGGACCGCATTTTAGTGACAAATTCTCAAATTTTATCAAAGGACAACACAAGAAGAAACAATCACCTAAACTGTACACTTTACTGCAGATGCATTGTGGGAAGACATTGTTGCATCATCGACTACATCTTGCAAAAAGGCCCATGTAGAAATATATTATAAATGTGTAATAGGCCATTTGGGCTTGCCTAGATAAATTGGTGTAGATTTGCTTCACTTATAATAAGAACGATCTCTCTCTCTCTCTCTCTCTCTCTCTCTCTCTCTCTCTCTCTCTCTCACAGCTTTTCAATAATATCTCAATGAGGTAGTTATACTACAAAAGTTACAGTGATAAAACCAG
>NW_004955438.1:2612468-2728370 GCF_000276665.1 Chinchilla lanigera | reverse complement strand
TCTCTCTCTCTCTTTCTCTCTCTCTCTCTCTCTCTGTCCCACAAAGCTTTTTAATAATACGAATTTGAGGTTCACATAAGACAACTATGTATGTGTTAAATTCTGAACATTTATGTCACTCTCAGTGCATTTCCACTCCTGCATTTTTAATTTTTCTATCATTTATTCTTTTTCTATCCCAGATTCTTTATTTTTACTTGCAGCACACCAGTATTTTCATGTGTTATTGCAGTAACTTGTTGCCAGTGCTCTAGCAAATAAGGTACAATGTAAGTACATGGGAAAGAATATGCTTTCAAACAATGACCAAACAGGTTTGGTAAAACAATATTTCTGTCATAAATGTTTTAGTATCTTATAGAAATGCCACATAGCCTGCCCTGCTTCCATGAAACACTTATCAACTTCCTAAAGCACAGGGCTCGAGAGTGCTTAGGGCTAGGCAGGTATTTGGACCATCAGGCACAGAAGCTTCTCTGAGGAATGCTACAGAGCTACCAAATGATGAGGCACAGTCGACCTTGTGGCAATCCAAAGGAAAAATTTTAAAGATGAAGAAAGCAGCAACATTGAAAGGACCTGCACTGATAACAAATAGCCATGACTTCTATGCAAAAAACAACATAATAGTAGGAAATATCAGTCAGAAAGGGTGCACGGTTGAGCAATGATGTGCTTCTCTTCACAAGCCTATGGGACAGCTAATGCTCATCCCGGCCCCTGACGGATGAGAGAATATACATCACTGTCCCAAGGTTACCTGTAAGAGGCAGTCAGAATGTCAACCAAACAACTCAGGCTCCAAAAACTGGCACCTTTCTCCTATATTAAAAACAGAATTAAAAAGTCCACATCACAGCAAGGAACCCCCAAGGAACTCTCTTCTAGGCAGAAAGAAGATGCTTTCTTTGGGTGTAATTTTTTAGAACATCACAGCGAGTCTTCATTTTAACAGAGCCTGTGCTGCAGCATGGGTGTGGGGGGTCAGTACACAGGAGGGAGCCCTCCTACACTAAATCCCAAGGAGGGGCTACAGAGTGCTGTTTGAATAGGAGCTGCAGGCCTGTTTCGGTGAAGGACAGACCTGAACACTTGGTGTGAATGCTGGCTATGCAAATAGAGGTTCCAGCTCCCACACTGCCTGATCTTAGCAACTAAATATATTTGTAAGAGAATCCAAGCCCAAAGAAAGTGGAACAGAAATGGCCAGAAATAGGAGAGAGATCACATCACGACTGACTAAAAGATCTGAGTGTGATTAAGCAAGTTGAAGAGAGAAGACACAGAGAAGGATATAGTTTCCTTTCACTTGAAGAAATATTTGTATATAAGTAAATAAGCAGAGATAGGTGGAAAGATGCAAATATGAAAATCTTTTAATAAATTCTTAAAAGAAAAATTACAATTTAGAACAGCAGGTGACAGTAGTGTTATGGTTTGTGTCTAGATGCCCCCCAAAGCCTCATGCAGTCCTGGGGTGAGCTTCTAGAGTTTATGATTGGTCCAATGCTGGGATTATGGCTGTGAGTGCTACATATGCGCTGGGGCGGTAGTTTGCATACAGTATAAGACAGGGAAAGAGGCTGCTTTTTGCTGCTCCTTCCTTTTGCTCTTGTTGCGTTTGCTGTCTTTTGATGCCATGAACTGCTGCCCTCTGCCATGCGCCACCCTGCCTTGGAGCCAGCCGAGTACGGACTGAAACCACCACAAAATGTTAGCTAAATAAATGCTTCCTTCCTTAATTTTGGGTGCCAGGTATTTTTGTCCCAGCAATAAGATAAAAGTAACTAAGACAAGTAGGTTCTCACAAATATTGGTGGGAGGAGGGTGCCTCAATAACATGTAAGAAGTGAACTGTTGTCCCTGCTAAACCAAGGTAACATTACTGACTACTGTGAGTTTATGAAAGTAACTTCACTAAGTTTTGAAATGCTGGACCAGAGAAATGCAATTCTACGTTCCTTGGTTCTATAATAGAAGAGACCTAAGAATAGATTTAGCTAAAAATAATTAATAAAGACATTAAACCACAGAGGGCACTGACAAAGAAATGACCATAGCTGTCTGTATTAGACTGTGTTTCATCGAAATATGTACTTTCTGTAATGTAAATGAAGTGTACATTCTGAGGACATGAACTATATTCTTTTCATCCTGAATACACTAAATGGGAAACAAGCTGTCAATAGTCACACTTTGCAGTCTACTAGCCTGGGAAACATGCATACAAATTGGAAAACATATATATAAAATCTATTCTAGAAAATAATAACTTAGAAAATGTTGTTTAAAATCACATAGTTTAAATTCACATGCTATTTAATTTTTACTTCAACCATTATTTCTCCAGTCTGACCAGTGGGGGGAAAATTGTGGCATGAAGTAGACATAAAAGTGGCTCTGTGACCTTCCTTGGTGACATCTCTTAGATGTCCAGGAGATGCTGCCCCAAGTTCTACATCTGTTTATGAAATGCTTTCAAAACAATGGAACACTGTTGATTTTACAATGATAAATATGAAAACTAGATTAAAAATGATATAATTTTGGCCAGGGAAAAATGAATAGATGAGATACTTAATGAAAATGCCAGTTATCACCACTTGTATTTGTGTGTTGAGAGTATGAAATGTTCCTTCTTTAGGCTTCAGGGGATGCTGGCTTTGTGTACGCAGGACTGTGTCTCCTACTTCTGATCACAGAACTATCCCTCTGACTCTGAGGAGGGCCTGGACTCAGGCTGAACAGTCATTGTATCATACCAAGTTTGACACATCACCAAGCCAAGGTTGTCCAAGTCCTTTCCTGTTTTTCTAAGCATATATGGCAAGAAAGAGTTTTCTGTCTTCTCTGGTCATCTGACTGAGAGCATGTAAGCCTCGATCTGCCAAGGTCATGATTCTATCACCCTGGACACAGCAAGGATGAAAAAGAGTGAAGGTAAACTACAAAAGCAGAAAGCGAAGAGGGGACAGAGAATATGAATAAATGAGCCTTGAAACAAACTTCTAGTTTCTGAATCTAGTCTTGGAGGCTGGCTTAACTCCTTCCCTTCCTGCAGCTCTTCAATGAGCTTCACACTGGACATAGTATTCGGTAGAAAGTGATGCTGGGCTCCCCTATAACAGACTGGAGATGGTACAGGGAGTAGGTGATACAATTTTTTAAGATGGCAAACAGTGAAGATAGGAAACAGTTCAAAGATCTCAGAAAAACATTCTTGAGATAAAAGAAAGTCAGGTAAAACTGAAGTGGTGTCAAAAAGAGTTTCAGGTATGAGGGAAACTATTAGAAAATTCACCCCGGGTGGGAGAAAACACTAGAGACAATGAGAATAGGGACACAGAGAATATATTTGGCATTCGGTTTTATATAGTGTAGCAATCAGCGTGAGGAGACGTTGTGGAGGGAAAAAAAACTGGGAAAATTTTACCAGGGCCTAAATATAAATAGTTTTCTAGGAAATTGCATTTGATTCACTGAAATTATAATTGTACAATGTGATGGAGAGCTCCCTGCCCCAATTTAAGTATCATAAATGCTATATTTTCTAATAGCAGGTAGAGTTATGCTTTAATCAAGTTTAACAAATTAGCCAAATGAATGACCAATGCATCAATTTTTAATGGCTTATTCCTCTCTCTATGATGTAAAAAATATAACTTTATAATTTTATCTGGTCATTACCTTTGTAAAACATTATTTATTCCAAGTTTCACCATGGTCTTTAAAATTTACAATTTTCTCTTTGACCTAAATGTTTTCTTTGTTCAAATTTATTTTGATTAAAGTAAAAATGTGACCATCCTGCAATGTATTGGCTCTAAATATAAAAATCACATAAGCTCTATCATCTTTATTACTTTTCTATATCCTCTATATACTTCATTTATAGGTTATGGATTATGCTTCAAGCTAGGAAAATAATAATCTATTTTACAGAAGAGTGACATATCACTTTTATTATTTCATACACAACTCTCAAATAAGTACATTTTTCCCAGATCACACACTTAATAGTTTTATTCAAAAAAATCAATAATATCAGGCAGTGGGAAAGACAATTTTCTCCTTTGGAAAAAATCATTATTTAATTGGGTTGATAACGTATGAACCTAAAAATATTTATATAAAACTACAAAGTGACAGCATCTGCTTCAAGACCTAGATGAAGGTGACTCAAAAGACAATGTAAGTGATCAAGACTGGGCCTTAGGAACATGAAACTGTTGCATAGGTGAAGAGGGACAAAGGTGATGCATCTGGACAGCGCCGGGCAGAGGAAAGGGGCAGGGACAAGCATGGGGTGTTGGAAAGGGCGGAGAGACTTCCAGGTGAAATGGCAAGGCTGGATCTATATGGTCCTGAAGGATCTTGCATGCTAGAAACAATCCGCACTGAATTCAGTGGCAGAAGGGTGCTACAAATGGACTCAGGGCAAGAAGTTCATTCAAGGAGACTCACTGAGTAGTTGTGAGGGATAATATTGAAAAAGGAAAGTAGCGAGTGAGGAAAACTGGCTGGAAAACGATGACAGCAATAGTCTCAGAGGAGAAGATGACCTTTTGCAGCAGGGAAATGGGAGCATATTGTGGAAATTGGGTTAGGGAAAGGTTATCACCACCAACTAACAACTGCAGGTTGGAGAATGGGAGATAAAACAGTGGGAAAGAGAACTGAGTCCAGAGTTTAATCCTAGATGATGAGAAGAATACTAGTGCCCAGGATATCAGGGACAAAGCCACAAAGGGAGAAATTAGGAGTAATAGATGCTTTAAAGATCCTAGATCAGAACCTTTCACAACACTGGTCACTTGAAAGTTGAAAATCAAAAGCCAGAGTTCGAGGGAGACATCAGAATTCTCTTTAGCAATTGTTTACTTTTGGTTTGGGGGAGTCATCTTTATAGAAACAGTAAAGCCTTGAGAATCAAAGAAAGCAGCAAAAATCACTGACAGGTTGGTGTACAAACTCATTCACCATGAATTTCTATTCAGGTTCTTCTGTATCTTTTTTTTTTTTTTTTTTTTTTTTGTCTTTTCATACCCAGGCTGGTCTCAGACTCACAATGATCCTCCTGCCTCCGCCTCCTGAGTGCTGGGATTACAGGCGTGCAGCACAATGCCTGGCTCCAGTTTCTTGTATAAGCAAGCTTTTTTCATGGTCAGCACTGCTAAAACTGGGCTGGTTTCTTTGGTGACTATCCTGTGTATTCTGAGACACTTAGTGCCATCCTTGACCTTTATCAGTAGTGATCTGGAACACCCCCTCTCCTACATATGACAATCAAAAATTATCTCTAGACTTTGTCAAATATCCCCTAGGAGGCCAAATTGGCCCCTGGTGAGAGTCACAAGGCTCTGTAATCAAGGTGTTGAATTTTGAGTCCCATTCTGTTTTTATTATTTGGATAATCTCTACATGTCACTTAACTCCTCTGAGTCACAGTTTCTTCTGCAGATAGACATAATTGTCCCTATGTCTCACTGCAGTGAGGACAAGTGATGAGGATGCACGTAAATAAGGGTGCAATGAGTGGAGCTGTCACCCTGCTGCATGCATCAGAAACATCACTGAGACTTTGCCTCTCTGAGGTCAGTCCCAGATGCTGAGGTGTGCACAGTGGCCTCATGGCTGCTATTAACAAGAAAAAGTTGCATGCTTTTCTTCAAACAACACTTTATTCGAGGAATAACATCAAACTGGACCACTGAACGAAATGGCCTTTATTATATGTTGTTTCATACATGGGTCACACATTGCCAGGGTCCCTAAATATCACATGCTCCTAACATAAGTTTCTTCTCTAATGTTAAAAATATTGATTTTTTTTTAATTAGAAAGACTAAATTATGTGTGTAATGACTTAAATGATAAAGTCATAGTGAAAAATCACTTTTGAAATGAATTACAAATTTCAGTAACATCTGAAAAAACTTAAAACTTTCATTAGCCTTGTGTCCACTCAATATTTCAAGAAATGGGAACCATATTTATTTGACACATGCAATTATGGCTGCTTTTAAAGGACTCTAAAAACTAAGGGAACACTTGTGCTGGGTACTGTACTAAAATGAACTAGAAAGAACAAAGACCAAGGAGAAAGAAAATGACTAATATGTGAGCTCCAGACAAAGTCTATGGGAACGTTTCAGCCTCCCCAGGTCAATCAAGACCAAGCTCTATGGGAGGAGTGATATTTGAGCAGATGTTAAGAGAAGGATGGGTGCAAGGTCTCAGATGTTAAGAGCAGGTGGAGGGAAGGCTCTGTGCACACAGCCTCACAGCCTGGGCAACGCTGTTACTCAGCAGACAGTCACCCCTTTGTGTTTCCACAGCAGAAAGTATGAGCAGGGCAGTTATACAAGCCAGACTTAGCTAGGCAAAGAGGAATCAAGGAAGGGCATTGTTCATTAAACTCCAGCCTATATTCCACTGAAAACTACTAAAGAATTCAGAGTTCAGGAGATCTAGAGTTGGGGAGGTTTGAAAGATCTAAGGTGTGCTATGCACATGTACCAATCCCCCACAGTGAATTTTGTACAGCAAACATATATTAATAAAAAAAGAAAACTGATTGTCAAATAGTCCTACCTTCTGAATAAAAAAGAATTTGGAGTTCATTCTCTGAATAGTTCAGGAAAGAATGTTTTAGAACTAGGTGCTAATTTTCATTTGTTTTAGCATTACAGCAATTTTTTCTCCTCCTCTGACACTTTCTTTTCATTATTATTATTTTTTCCTTCTTTTCTTTTCTTTCTCCTTTGAGTGTTCCTACTATTTCAAATCTCTCCAAGAAAATATTAAATGGCATTAAACTACCGTATTTTAAATTAACTTTATAAAATCCGTGTTATAACTTGGCTGGAATAACAAGAAGTTAAAATATATAAAATAAATAATTACATAAGAATCATCCCAACACATTCAGACTGAAGCATAAGTTGGAAATAACGTCTTAACATCAATTGAAATTAATCCTTCACGGAATTACGTGACACAAATGAGGAGTGCCTATAGATTTCCACAAGAGGGCGATCGAGTGCGGGATTCCTCTCAAGGCTCTTCATTGTTAGTGGTATCCGTGCCAAAAAACTAGAATTCTTTTGCAAATCGCGTTTCTGATTTGTCCATTTTAATCAAAACACTTCAGTGTTGCAGAAATAATTTAGCTGATGCCAGAGTTTATTTAACACACTTCAGGGTGGATCGGGATTGACACCCAGCCTTCACGCTGGAATCAAACTCTCAGTCCCTATTTCTAGCCCTTTTACGCAGCAGACAACCTTCAAATAGGCTTCGAGTAAGATGGATTGCTGGCTCAGCCGCATGTTCCACCTGCATCCTGCGTATCGGAGGCGGGTATGCGGGGAGGAAAGGAAGAGGCAGCAATAGGTGAAGACAGGAAATTCCTAGCTTAGACTTTCCATAGTGGATGAGGGCCCAGAAAATAACCGGAGCTACAGAGGCATACCCTAGGTCTGGGTTGAAACAGAAGGGAGACAACCTAGGAGCTCCCACACCTGTCTAATCCGGTTAAATCCCATTTCAGAGCATGAGGCCAAAAAGGACGCAGACCTCTGACTTACCATTATGTATAAAAATAGCAAGTGAGTGAACTGCCATTAACAATAACCTTGGCAGCAATCATTTTATTAAGCATCAAAAGGATTTCTTTTTGCCCCGATCACACAGTTAGACTTTCATTTCATTAGGCTCTGGGGTAGGAAACGGAAAATCTGTAGACTCAGCCTTGAAAACATGAACTGTCCAGGTGGGGTGATAAAATCTGCATGTATAAAATATTTTAATATAAACATGAAAATATGCGAGTGAGACATAAGGTGCATGGTTCTGTAAAGAGCAAGGATTTAAACGATGCCAGAATTTTCCATCTCAGGTTCACAGAGATGGGCAGGGGCAGAGAAATGGTTCGTGGAGCATCCACAAAATTAGGTTCAAAATTAGGTTTGATTAATTAGTATTTTTCCCCTTGAAAGGAAAAGCAGTATTTTTTAAATTTTTCAGAGATGAAATAAGGCATAGTGTAATGAAACAAAAAATATTTTTAAAAGCCTTATTAGCCGATGGAAAGAATATTTTTAAGTTACTTCTTTAGAGGTATGTTTAGGAAGTGGTTAAGAGGAGGCTTGGAATATTCACTCTAAGATGCAATGTAACTATTTTGGGGTAAGAACATGACCCTTAGATTTGACCAGAATTGAAATTCACACCCAGGGCATAGTATTTAAGTGACTTTATGCAAGTTGCTTAATCTCCTTAGATTCGTGCATCTGTAAAATGGGCTTCTGAAGCTGACTGGGTCAACTTATTTTGAAAAACGATGAGATGATGCATGAACAGTCCTTAACAAAGGCATCCTGACTAATTTATCATATCGACACCAGGGGTAGATATTTTCATCTGCCCATTTCTCAAGAGGTTCTTCTTTGAGACCAAGCAAAACTTGGGAGTGGGATACTTCTATTCTTACACCTCAAGAAAGCTTATTTTAAGTGAAGCATATTCATAATGTATGGAAACATAAAAATGCCATTTTATTTTTCAGAGAGTTATGAAGATTTCATGACATTACAAATATTCATCTGTGTCCCGGAGTTTATGAACACCCTGTAGAATAAGCCAGAGGAAAGAATTTTTAAGAAGAGCAGTATTTTTAAATTTCTTGTCATGGGGCCTCAACTTGCACCAAGCATATAGTAATAATAGTTATTTTTAAAAAGAAAACACTGAATGTATCTGGTGCCTTCACAGCAAGATAAACCACTTACTAAATAAGAAACGGGGCAGAAACTCAAGGTAGAAGCCAGAGCTCAGTCACATGTTCACTGGGCGCCAAGCAGTCAAAGGATCTTGAAGACCAAATTCCCACTGAATTTGCATGCAGGAATTGTGATCCCGAAATCTTAACCATAAGCCGAATACACTCTGAAAGTTTCAGTTTCCTCATCTGCAATAACAGAAGTAAGAATATTATCCTCTCCTAGGGTTTTTTGTTACCCCCACAAAAAAACGTGATAGTTTAGAGTCCACCTCAGTGGTAGAGCGTTTGCCTAGCAGGCACAACGCCCTGTTTTCAATTTCCAACACCAGCAAAGAAACAGAAGTACCAGGACACCCAGAGAAATGAGAGCGAAGCTGCCTTAGACAGAATGTCTAAAACCCACAATGTCAGCTGTAGGTTTTTATGCTTAGATGATAAAGATGAACTACAAGCAGTTAAGTCGGAGGAATTCACAGTGCAAACGGATCGTGGCAAAGACTGAGGACATAGTGCTTCTCGGTTGGATTCCAGAACCTCCTGGAAGACCAAGAAGAAGATGGAAAGATGGAACACAGGAGAAGCAGAGATAAAAACTCTACTTTGCCTCACTCAGTGGAATGCTTTAAGGTTTTAAAAATGAAAGTGAAAGTTCTAAATAAAGACAGAAAAGAATTAGAGGTATTTTCAAAATAAGACTTCATCAGTACAATTATTGGAGCATTTTAAAAGCTTTTTTAAAAATTTTAGGTTCATAAAAATGATTGTGTTGAACAGAATGCACTTATACGACATGCAAAATGGCATTTTGTCAGCTAAAACTTCCTTTTTTCTAATAAATGTGAACATGTTCCATCAGTTCTGTAAAGGATGCATATTGCCTTAAAATGATGGAATTTATAGCATGTAATAAATCCTGTCTTCCAAAGCTTAAATGGGTGCAGCATCTATTAAGAACTACAGCGGCGTAGGCCAATGGCTCACCCATCTCCATGGACATGACACAAACAAACCTCACAGTCTAGTGAATTTCTTCTGTGTCTCATACAGCAGATGTCAGGTTTCCCATCTGATCTATGTGACACGGGATAATTAAAAATCATTCCAGGTAAATCAGTCTAGACCATCTCAGGTTGGAGAAACCAGGGCCCTGGTTCTCGATCCTATAAGATGGATTCTTCTCTATGTCTTGATTGTTTGTTAATTTACTTTGAACAACAGCTTTATTTTCCCCAAGGGGCTGCATCCTTCCTGGAGCTACTGCACTACCAAGTCAATGTGTAGAGAAAATAGAGCAAGCTCCTATTCCATCTCCCAGTTTCAAAACTCCATTTAATATACCGCACTTGGGTAGTGGACATAGCAGACATTAAACCGATAAGAACAGATTTGGAAGGAAGTACAAAGCCTTGTAAAGCAGTCTGCTTTATTTTCACTTTCTTGTCTTCTCTGTGTCTCTGTCTCTGTCTTTCTCTCCCTTCTTCTTTTTTTTTTGTCTCTTCCCCGGTTTCTCAAAGCAGAAGATTAGAGAAGGTGTTACAAATGCATAATTGTTTCTTGAGCCAGCATTTCCAACTCTACTTTATTCTACCTAATTTGGAACTTGTTTTCACAGAGGAAAGGGCCCCACTGCTTTCCTCAGGTCGTAGCTGAGGAATGGTCATTACAGGCGGGCTCTCATACACTCAGCCAGAGTTCTGGCTGGCCAGCTGACACTTCTGCTTCCCCCACTGCAAGATACATGTTGAAAACCAAGGGCATGAGAGTACTATGAACCTAGATTACTTTTAAAAATAATTTCTAAACACTGTTATGACAGCCCACAACTTTTCTCAGTGTGGTGGTTGAAAAATATATGTCAGACCAAGATGTTCCCCTAACACTAACAGGGCAAAGCACTCAATTGTTTTAAACCATTCCAGTTGTTTCCTGTTGGGATAACGTGCTCACAGAAAAGGTGGCAAAACCAAAAATTTTTTAAAGATGCTTGAGGTAGAATATGGAAAAAAGAGTAAGGAATTAACGAACTATAAATCTAAAGACTATAACCCACAGCTACATCTCTCTCTGTGTGTGTGTCTCTCTTTCTCTCTTTCTGTCTCTCTCTCTCTCACACACACACACACACACACACGCCACATCTAGACTTGCAGCCCATCTGTGCTTTGGGAAACATGAAAGCTGTTTATGCACCTCTGCTTAGAGCAATTTCTGTCCTTTTGTTTCATTTTTCTCCTTGAAGATTAAAGAAAATCCCAGCATCATTCATATCAGGACTTCATCTGGGGAATTCTCACTGCTGTAGCTACAGCTTTCTGGGAGGATGGTGAGCTCTTTTGAATCATCCTTCTAGGGTCTTATTTAAAATAGAGGCTACCATTTCCAAATGCCCTGTAAGTATATTAAATATCTACTAAGTTTTCCCAGTTGAGCATCCACAATCCTGAACAAGGGATACCAATTAATTTAGAAGTTCCTAGAAGTATAATCCTATGTGTTTTTATCTTACAAACCTTTATGATGCAATGCTGGCTTTACTGAGAAATCTTGTGCTTATTTCAACTAAAAGGACAAGAGCTGTTAAACAGAAGAAAGGGAAAGGGAGAACAGGTGGTCGTTTGCTGCCATTTCCCCCATAGGAGGGAGGCCAGCGCATTACATGGGCCTCTTGGTCACTGTGCTGTATCAAGAAGAGGCGAAATATGTTCTCTGCCACTAACAACTGACAAACTTCATAATGTGAAATAATGTGATTGAGGTAACCATGCAGAAACTGTTTTTAAAGATCACACTAAGCATAAACCAACCATGCCATTCAGCGAAAGCCAAGTTAGTGATGGTGAAGCAAAACCAAATAAGAAATATCTATCTGGGAAATAATCGTCACTTGACTCAGTAGGTCCTCCTCTGTCCACTCCCACTAAAGCTAGTGACTAATTGACAGGTGCAAAAGGTGTACATTACTTGTAACAGAACTGGTGCTGGCTAGGACAGCAGAAGTGCAAGGGTTGGTGCAGTAGGATGTCTTGGATATTTGAAAATATCTTGTCCAAAGTTCATCATGATGCTCTCATCCCCACTGTCACCTGCTTCTGTGTCTTGCTGGTTATTTCATCCAACACTTCCCCAAAGTGGCCTTCCTTATACCTGATGCTGTGTTCTGCATGAATCAATCCCAGTAGTAAACTTCCCCAGGTATTTGCAATTATCTCTCTCCAAAAAGCAGAAGCCAGGCCACACAGGATTCTACTCTCTGATTACCCTCACATAGGTCTTTTGTCAAAAACATAAGCTGTATCTCCTATGCATGATACCTTAGCAGAAATACATATTAATTTGCGCGTACAAATAATTGAGCTCTCAAGTGCAAGATGGCGCTATAGAAGCATTCATGTTTCAAATGACTGCTCATTGCAGTTCTGGTCCATAAATCATAGATTGCTAACCTCTGCTCAGAATAAGGTGTGGCTATCCACTGCTTACCAAATTAAATCCTCTGTCACCAACCCTGTCCCTTTGAACTATGCAATGGTTACAGATGCTCCATATAGTCTCCATTTTATTCTACCTAGAATGTCCTTTATTCTCTATTAATATCCACTCAATTTTTCCTATTTCCTCTAGGTGGTTTCTTTAGATTTTTAGCATCTGGAATTAGGCTTTCTCTCTACTTTTCTCCCATTACACCCTGGGCCTCTACGAAAGTTTCTATTACTCTTTGCCATGTGAATATATAGTCTGTTTGTCTCTTTTCTCATTCAATTTTAAACCAACCTCCACATTCACCTTTATTAACTTCATAACTTCTAACGGGAAACTTTGGGCTTAACGTTGAGCTGAATATATTAAGAGTCTCTAAGGTAATGGTTTTAGTGGAATTACTGGAAATAGAATATTTAAAATTAATCACCACATTGAAGCAACTGGTTCTATTATTATTATTGTTATTATTATTATTATTATTATTATTATTTTGCAAAGCAGATGAGAGAAGCTTCTTGTGCTAAATCCAAACTGTGTTTTGTAATTTCTAGTGGACATCAAATGCCTTATTGAGAGTTTATATAATTTCACATTCATTAAAAATTGGATTACTAAGTGGTACCTTACAATCACTTGCATACTAAAAGGTTGCCCAAGGGATAGGTAACAAATCTAGTATGTGACTCACTTAAAATTAGACTGCCTAAGAAACATTTAAAGTTCTCAAGTAAATAAACTTACACCCCCAAAAGTCCTAAATTGAGGAAATCAAAGTGCAGAACAAAGATCCTGGAGTGTTAGATGAGACACCCTTAGGAGGACTTGGTGGTTTTGTCATTAAATCCTCTGCAATTCCATCAGGATGTCAAGAGTATCAGTGGAATTGTTCCATTAGGGCTGAAAGAGGCCTTTCAGCAGGTGAGTTAGATGATAACCAGTACTCCTGGCCTTTTTGACTCAATCCCTCCTCCGCTTGAACATTATGAATCACAGCTACTGGGTCAGTGGGCTTTTGCCTTCCTCT
Organism: Chinchilla lanigera; assembly: GCF_000276665.1. NCBI lineage: Eukaryota > Metazoa > Chordata > Mammalia > Rodentia > Chinchillidae > Chinchilla > Chinchilla lanigera. The sequence continues at coordinate 2,715,081 of NW_004955438.1, read as the reverse complement.
TTCACAGCATGGACGCACACACCCGCATCATGACAGATATACAGAGACATTAGTGAGGGGAGAGAGGAGCTGAACCATGGATTGACTAATGATTGGTGCAGTAAAGGAAGGAAAAAGGAAGAGATTTTTAAAGCAAGAAACCAGCTCATCCACCTACTCTTGCAAAGCAGAGAATCAATTATGCCAAGAAAAAGCAGCATGATGGCAACCGCAGGGAGAAAGCCAGTGAATGAAGGAGCTCACCCAGGGTGGGGATGGACTGAAACATACAGGCTGACCCAGGAAAGGAGAAAGAGGACACAAGTGCCTGGTGAAGGAAAAGAAGGTGGGTGGCCAACCAGGGCCCCACAGTAGTGGACAAATAGAAGCAATCAGGGTAGGGACAGCATTACTTTCCTTCCAAAGAACTCCCTTATGATACTGAATGTGTTGCGATGCTGGGAGTATATCAGGAGAGGCCACCTGCACCACTTGAAAGCACAGTCATCCTTCTGGCTGCCAGTAACAGAGACAGCGGTAGCAGGCAGCAACATTTTCCTTTGTTTTTATGTGGCTTTCTAAAGCCCAGCTGAATTCAAAAGCAGCTCTGTGACTCCTAATTAGTAAACAGCATGTGCGCACGTGCACACACACACACACGTGTGTGCATGCGTGCACGTGCACACAGGAAAGATTTGAGCATTGCTTAATTATTCAAATTAATTTTTAAGCTGTGTCAGAGTAGTCCAGAAATAGGAGATACCTTAGCTCTAGCCAAAACATGTAAATAATTCTTAATTTTGAAGTTTTTTAGGGACGTAGTACTGTTTTATTTACCAGTTTCTTTAGCATCTCTATCACAGTGGTTGGTACAGAGGTGTTCAATCAGGATTAATGTTGAAGTATTTTTAATGGGGGAAAAAATGATTTATGACTACGAAGTCCTATTAACTCAATATATCTATTGAATTACATTCACTGGGCACAAAAAATGGCAAAGTGGTTTTGGGCACATCTTTCTGCTCATTCAGAAATCTTCAGTGGGCTCTACTACTTCAGAATGGTGTCCAAATTCACAGGTTTATCATTTAGGGCCATCTTTTGCCTGACTTCAATGTAGGCTTTCTACCATGGGCATGCTATGTTCCAACCCAGAGAAGATAATTTTGACTTCCTTTCTTCTACATGTTTGATTCTCCTGCTTGCTCTTTTCTGTTCACTAAAATGTACCTGTCCACCAAGACCTTGCTTAAACCACACCATCATTTTCAAGTCTTCTCCAATATTTCTAGGTGAAAATAATCTCAAGCTACCTCGAACAGAGTTTCCTATAACTCAGTAATTCTGACATTCTAACACGCACCAGAATCCCCTGGAGAACTATAAAAAGGATAAATTGGCTAGGGGTGTAGCTCAGAGGTAGAGCACTTGTCTAGCATGTGTGACGCCCTGAATTCAGTTCCCAGTCCTGTAATAAAGGAACAGCCGAGCCTCCATCCATACCATTTCTGAAGTATCAGGACTATGGTGTGGCACAAGAATCTGCATTTCTAGTATGTCCTCAGTTGATGCCCATATTACTGAGCAAGAGGGAACATTTTGAAAACCTCACCAGAGCACAGACATGTTTCTCTCTCCTTGTGAAGCTCCTTGGGAACTAAGAAGAATTTCATCTTTGTCTTTCCATTACTCTTCAAGCCAAGTTTATATTCAGTAGGTACTTGACAAATATTTGCTCACATTTAATGTATATATGCATGTTGTTTCATGTATGTTTGTGGATATACATTTCCTATTCATTCAACAAATATTTATTGCAGACACATACTTTTGAAATATGCATAGATATGGTAAGAATATTTAAAGTGCAAGCAGATTTCTTAATCATCCCACACTTGGCAAGCTGAAGGGAAATATGAATATGCTATGATACGTTCTGCAAATGTGCTCTGCAGAAAAGCACCATTAAAATTCTATAAGACTTACTCTGTGAAGAGTGTCCATCTGTGTTCATTTGTGGTGAATGCAGTAAATCTCTCGTTTGGCCTGAATGTTCAGGTAACCCACGCTGCCAATTGCTTCCACTTCACACAGAAGAAGCATGGGTTTCCATTTGCCATTCTGTGGGTTTACAGTCAGCTCCTTAGCATCACTATAGACTTTACTCATATTCCAGATACTCACTGTCTTCAGCAGACCAGCGCTGCCTACCAGAAGTATGCAGAGCTCAGATACCAGGGTCATTCTTCCAGGATCTGAATCCTGGCTCTGCCCATTTTTAGAGTGTGATCTTGGACATAGTACTTAACCTCTCTAAGCTTCAGTTGCCTCCTTAGCAAAATATAGATGAAAATCTAAAACATGCTTCCTGATGGCTATGAAGATTGGAGAAGTAAATATAGGAAAATTCTTACCTAGTGGGGCTCTCCAAGTCACTATGGTACTGCTACACCAATACCAGACAGAGACGCCAACCTCACAGAAAGCTCCTGTTTGCCTGTCTCCACTGCAGCCAGAATGTTTACTTTACTCAGTTGCCATCTGAAATCTCTATCAACCAACTCAGAACTGATGAATGTAAATGTTAATATTTTTATTTCTATGGTACTTGAAAATTTTCAACACTACCCACTAACACTGGTACTGTACACTCATTTTGTGAGAACTGCATCGAAGGGTAACAGCAATTTGAATAGAAACTGTAATGCTGCCTTGATAACTGTGATGATTAACTGTCATCACCATTCAAATCCCATAGTCTGCACCGACAAACAATATGCATTTTATGCCAAAACTCCCTGACCCATGGAGCAAAACTTATAGATGCTTAAAGGCACTTTTGATTTTTCAACTTGTGAGACAAGATTTCACTTCCTCCAATTCCCCCGATCTATTCTTTTTAATATCATCACAATAGGATAGGGCCTTCCCTTCTGTGAGGTTTTAATATTGTTAGCATTGTGCTTGTTCGTGATGTCAAGTTTATGAGCATTTATGGCACAATAAAGTAAGAGGAGACTATGAAAGCAGACCTTATTTCTGTTTGTGATTTTACTTGGGTTGCAGCCCCATATAGACAGGGAGCTACATTTCTTCTATTTTAAAATACTGTTCTTTGAGAATCAGCATTTAATTTTCAAACTGGTAACTGAAAGTTAAACATTAACATAGGATATTGGATTAAAACTAAAATTATAGAAATAAGCTGTACTAAAATTGCTATTTGCATTTATGCTATTATACATATAACTGAAACATACCACCCAGTGATATTTTCCTAACTCAATGCTTGTGAACTGATCATACAGTAAAGATCACACTGCCAATAAAAAGGAAGGTTTTAGGTAGGCATGGTAGAGCGTGCCTGTAAGCTCAGGACTTTGGGAGGCTGAGGCAGGAGAACTGCTAGTTTAAGCCAAGCCTGAACAATTTAGTGACTTAATGAGACACTGTCAATCAATCATTCAATCAGTGGGTTGTAGCTCAGTCCAAGTGTGCTGGAGTGAATTCCAAGTACTCAAGAAAAGTGAATATTTACACTAAACTGCAACAGAATTCTGATTTATTGTATAATTTTGTGGATTGTACAAACTATTGTGTCCCTTGTTACATTAATTTCCTAGAGCTGTCATAATAAGTTAACACAAACTTGATGGCTTAAAACAAACATTGCTATTTTCACACAGTCCTAGCGGCCAGAGGACTAAAATCAAGGTGCAGGCAGGGCCACACACCCTCTGTCAGCTCTTGGGCACAGCCTATCTTTGTCTCTTTTTGCTGCCTATTGGCTCTGGATGGGGCCACTTCGCCTTAAACTCTACCTTGTCTTCACATGGCTGTCTCTGTTGGTCACTGTCTTCTCTTAGGTCTCTTATAGCCACACTTTTCATTACGCTTAGGGCCCATCTGGATGTACGAGATGGTCATGGTATAAGATCCTTAACTTAAACATATGCAAGGATTTAGTGTTCCATAATGCATGTGTAATAGATTATAAAGTGCATATCTTCAATATCCTACATTTCTAGTGCATGTGTGTGTGTGTGCATGCGTGTATTCACATCTATGTGTGTATTTCATCTCTCTGCTAATACTGCAGAATCTGTGAGGCCTGGGGCTTATCTATGGGGACAGTGATTCTATCAGGTATTCATAGCTCAGAACTCAAGGCACCAGCCTATACCAGGTCTTTTGAAATTTGTGTTGTCTGAGTGAATGTAAGTACAATTTAGAAAATCACGGCAACTCCTACATTTTAATAGTGAAATATTATTCATAAAGCAGAGACACATCCATTCCCAATATCATAAAAGGAGCTGGGTGCAGACTGGGTCAGGAGCCAGCATGCAGTAGTGAAGTCAAGTAATCAAGTGCAAAGGAAATGAGGTCATGATCCCAAACTCAAATCGTAAAGCATGTGCAACGCTTCTCAAAAGTAAACCACTCTCAACAGCTCAATGACCATTTATAGAAAGAGAGAACCACTTAGGAAAATGCATCTAGACATTTTTCCAATGGAGAAATGGGTAATTAAATTCTAAGAGATTTACAGAACATTAATCGTTTTATCTTTCCTCTTTAAACAAGATATTTTGTTTGTCCTATTAAATATCATAAAAATGAAATTGGTTATGTGAAAATCAGATTCTGAAAATGATATCAATTAAATGAGTTTTTCTGTATCTCTATATATGATTTAGTAATAAAAAGTAACATTCTCATCATGTTTCACAGTTTTCAGCTTTCAGAGTATTATATCACACATGTGAGTTCACCTGACATCATCAATAAACTTATGAATAAAGGGATCTCCTCTGTCTGAAACATGAGAAAATACATGCTGAGAAATTTAGTGACTTGTCAAAGTTGTTTTCCTGGTACTAAATCTGGTGTGTGTGTGTGTGTGTGTGTGTGTGTGTGTGTGTATTTCTCCCCTCTGTAATAGCGATTCTGCAAGGGACTCTATTCCTCTTTGTATAATGACTTTAAATCTAATTTGACAAGATTCCATTTTCTTCACAAAAGAGGAAAAACTGAGAATAATTTTATATAAGCTTTGTGGATTCCAACAAAGATCGCTACGAAGAAAAATGGATATGGGATGGGGAGGAAGTGAGGAATAGAAAAAAATGCATAGTTTATGTGCTGTACATCTTAAAAGAGGAGGACAATGATCACTTTTCCTGAGAAACAAAAAAAAATATTGTTTGGAAAGTTTTTTCTTTTGTACTATTCAAAATCAGGATTCTATTCATAATTTATCTTATCAATATAAGACAAGCTCTCTTACATGGTTCCCAGGATGGTATTCATTAACCAACTACAAACTTAGAAAGGGCAGAAATGATGTCTTTTATCAGGCAAATGGTTAATGTCTACCCTTAACTCATCCTACCTGAAAAACAAATGCTGGATACTCCAAATTAAATAACTCTCTCTCAGTTTAGAACAGATTCTCTTAATTGCTAGGGGTCTCCAGACAAAAATCTCTTTTTGTGAACACAGACTTCTGCACCTACCATTTTGTGAACCACATCCCTTTGTTCACCAAAAATCCATAAATTACTCAAAAGAGAAGGCCTTCAATATAGCATTTAATTTTGAACCACAATGTAAAATATGGAAATGAGGCAGACGTTCTCTTTCTGAAATGTTAATGCAAAACTGGCCTCTAGAAGAATTTGTAAAGAACTGCTGGCTACTTGAACCCGGTTGCTCCTGAAGATCCTGAGAGCTGTATCACACCCACCTACCAGGGTAAATAAGAAGGCCCCAGAGGTCATGTTTTCCAGGAAGCCAGAAGCAATAGGAGAAAAATCTAGTCCCAGCCTCTGCAAGTGCACCATCTGAGAACCCCAGCAGAAATGTTTCCAGCCACCCGAGTGAGAAATCGCTCTCAGTTCTCTAAAGCAGTAATGGCAAACCTTTTGGGGACTAAGTGTCAGAACTGCAAACCAAAACCCACTTACTTATCACAAAGTGCCTGATATGGTGTTCACTTGACTCATGCACCATAGGTTTGCCACCACTGCTGAGGATGTCCAGATATGAAATCCACACTACTACCTCCTCCAAAGAGTCTGCATCAATAAGAAGCTTTAAATCTTCTCCTGTCAGAGGCCATTCCTTTCTTCTTTCCAGGATATAAAGGGCAGGAGTTCACCGTGAGTCTTGCTTTGAAAAAAATGTTCATTCATATTCTTCAAGCCTGTGGAATCTCTCTAAACACCTGCTTATTTATTGTGCAAATCTTTTGTTCCTTATTGGGCCTTTGGAATTAGAAGCCTCAAATGAATATGTTTTTGTATATTTGGGAAGAAAGTCCCCATCAGAACATGCAATGGTCCTTAATCTTCTTGGGCTCACAGATCTAGAGAATTTGATAAAAACTATTGACTTGATCTTCATAATAATGTAACGTTCAAAGTTTAAGAGTTCCTTGGAATTCCTAGAGGGCATTCAGATTCCCCAGGGAAAAGTTCAGGAATTCTTGAATGCTGGGCAAAATAGCAGGCACCCACTACTTGGGTTTTAGTCAACTTTCATCATACATTTTGAAAAAGTTACTACAGCATCTATGTAAATTCTCTAAATAGAAAGGAATTTTTAAAATATCTTTAAGTTTCAATAGTCTAAACAAATAATCATCAGTTTAACTGGTTGATTGCATAAGCTTTGGAGTCAGGCAAATTGAGTATTTGAATTCTGGCTCTGCCCCTTCTTAAGCTGTTTGACCTGAGGTAAGATACCAAACCTATCTGAACACAGTTTTCCAAATCTCTCAGTACCTAATAAGTCTGATGTTAAGAGTCTATATCAACACAAATAATATCTATAAGGTGATATAGTTGCTAGTGTTGAATAAGCAAGTAGTATCATTGTCACTCTTGTCAGAAAGAACGCAGTTTGAATATAAGTAGGGTTGGGGCATTTTAAATCTATGGAGACGTGAAGTACTTTATTGGAAATCTCTTTGAAATTCTATGTGGGAAAAAAATAAATCCAAACATCACCTATCCTGAGTGTTTTCATTTTACCATCACACAGATTTCACAGTATGATCCTTAGCAAAGCAGGAGATGATTTTCACCAGGAAGTGGTCTTCACCTATATAGGAACCCTCAGTCTGGTCTCTGAGGGTAGCAATCTTCTGAGGTTGGGTTTTCCCTAGTAGAAGAAGAACCCCAAGGCAAAAGGGAGCTGAATGTCAGCTTCCTAGACTGGCTTATCCATGGCTGACATATGAACTCAAAATAATTCTGTAGTCCTGCCTAAGAGTGTTAACACTTTAGTGAGAAGTAATTTTTAAATGTTTATTAATGCTTTATAGAAATGTTTTTTTTTTTATTCTTGTTACATTATTTCTCAAGCTTAAATTTGTCTTTCACTTTTCAATTACTTATCTTAGTGCCTAACCAGTAAAAGTGTCTGAGATAGGAAAAAAGAATGGAAGGTATAAGAGAAGGAAAAGAAAGGGAAAAATGAAGGGAGGATTAATTTTATGACTCATGAATATTTATGGATTTTCTAATACATGTTAAACTCTGCACCAGGCACCAGAGGTGCAACAATGGATAAGGTTCTTATACTAAACAAGCATATACACTTGAATGCTTTTCTCTTTTTACTTGATTCCTTTTTTAGTGGGGATTAGGGAAGAGAGACAAAAGCAGGAATGAGTCTGCTGCTATCCATCTCAGTAATAAAGGTTTAACAAAGATCATCCACTGTCCACGAAGTAAAAAGTGCTCCTTTTCCATAGAGGACAGTTGCTACAACACAGCAATGTCAGCCAGAGACATTTCTCAGCTTCCTTTGTAACCAGATGGGACCTTGCGACTATTTAATGAAATCTGGCCTAGAGAGATGCTTTCCACTTCCAGTGATATCTGCCAAATGGGTTTTGACACCTCGGACCATATTGGAAGCACTGTGTTCAAGGTGACAGTGCTCTGCTATGCTATCTCCACATGACTCTGCAGAGCAGAATCATATATTTTCCTCTCTTTCTAACTGCCTGAACTTTATGAGAATAAGGAAAAATACTAAAACTTAGACAAAATTATTTTTGAATTAATTTGTTGAGATTTGAGAGATTGCTTATATAGTTGTTTATTTTAGCTAAAATAAGAAACCAGAAGGTTACATTCAATTTTCCAATAGGCTGAGATATATCTTATGTGCACCTACATGATCAAACTAAATTGCCAGGATTTCTTTGCTTTCTAGCTAGACTTTTACTAAATCAAAATAATAGTACTCTGATCTAATTGGCTACTGCTATGATGCCCTTCTAAGCTGCCAGTGACATGATGGACTTTGGAAGCACAGCTGGGAGACTGCATGAAACAACATGCAGAGTAGTCAAAATAAATGTTGATTTTAAAATAATAATCATTAATTTTTTGTTTGTTTGTTTTGTGTTTTTTTCCGGTACCGGGAACCGAACTCAAGACCTTGAGCTTGCCAGGCAGGCACTGTGCCGCTGAGCTAAATCCCCAGCCTCATCTTTAATTATTTAGAAGAATACTTAGAAGAATGCAGATACTGGCTACTAGGTTTTACCCACCACCACCACCACCACTCTATCAACTGGAGAATAAAGTAATTATTATGTATTCACAGGAAAATAAAGTAATAATTATGTATTAAGTTCACTTTGTTTGAAGGATAGAATCATTTCAACACCACTTTAACCTCATGTGCAGATTTTAACCTAAAATATTTAAATAATCCTCCCTTTAAACAACATCAAACTCCCTTACCTTTCCATGCTATTTTACTACTGATATCTTTACTGATCATTTCTTCAAAGACAAAGGCGCACTTGGCAAATGCTTTCCATATGTCAAAATCTGGCTATGTGCATCTCACGTATGGAAATTGTATGTTTTACTTATAATAAGCTTCATATCACACCACTTTTAAACATTCTGAGACATCTATCATCACTGTTACTTTGTGAATATGGAAAGTGGTGTTGATCAAAGTCCAATAACCCAATCAAGTTCATTAACCTAGCAAGTAGAGAGGCAGAAATAATGGAATATTTTCTATGTGTGGGACACTCTTCTAAATACTGCTGATTGTTTAATTTATATAATCACAAAAATTCTGAGAGATAGGCACAGATTATTGTCCTTTTGATAGTGACGGAGAAAACTGAAAGCCAGACAGTTTCAATGCCTTGTACAAAATGGACTGCTAGTTGGTTTTGTTGATGAGCTAGAGGAATTCAGATACTGGCTACTAGGTTTTACCTCCCCCCACCACCGTTTATTAATGGAATGGGGTAGGCAAATTTATTTTGGATTCAAGAGAACATATATATTTGATTTTAGTTTAGAATAATACAGGACATAAATTACATCATCTCTCTCTCTTTGAAACAACAACAAAATCTAATCCTGAATTTATATTAATAGGAAAATTAAGAGCCACAGATTCCAGTTAGATAAGTACATAACTTTCATATGTCTAGTAATCTAAACAAACTATATAGTAGGCACAGCAGAAGAGTCTGTTACTATGGAAATGAGTTTGAGCTTAAGAGGAAGTTGAAAGGTTATAAGAAACCAACAGGGGCAGGAGTGCAAAAACAGTTCATAGGTCGTACACCAGCAGGATATTTGCTGTGTGCAATTTGTATCTAGCTACACTCTTGTTTAACCTATCTTCCATATTACAGAAACGAAACTCCATTTGATTCATTTTTTAAATAAGCAAAAATATCTGCTTAATAAATGCCTTCAACAAATCCTTTCTGATTATGAAAGGCAGTGAATGAGAGAAAGTATGGGTGAATCACAGGTGACATACAGCACAAAGATTTGTTCTAGGACTCAAGCGGGGTGTTAAGAGCAATTAGAAATCATTAGAAGAACAATGTACTTAAAATAACAATGTCATGATTAAATGCACTGCAGAAAAAATAAATCTGATTCTTATTTTAAAGGGTATGTTGACATTATACAAAAAAGAAGCAATATTTAATCATGGAACTATTCATGTGAGTGATTCAACAACACTTGACCATTACTAATCTATCCTCTTTACCTGGGGAATATAAAGGCCAAATCCAGCCACCCATGCAAAGGTGTATTATATACTCACCATGTCTTAAAGACATTCTGCCCCAGAAAACCATCACTCAACAAAGTCAGTAAGGGTGATTCAGCGAAGGCTAAATTGAAACTAATGGATCTGAAGTCAAAAAGCTGGACTGCGACAACAGCTCCTCACTTTCTACATGTGTGATCTCAGGCACTTACCCGAGTTAATACTCAGTTAAATACATGTGAGAAATGAGTGTAACCCTAATAAATGCAGAAACCACATGACTCATTCTGAGTGGTTTCCCATTTAAAAGTACAGCTCAATGTGAAAAGAAACACAGGAAATAATTACATTTCTCATGCAAGTTTCTTGAAGGTCACTAACAGCAAGCCAATGCTCAGTCTAGAACATTGTTTTTCCTTCTCTTTTTTCTACACTGCCTTTCTCTCTTATAACCCATGGTGGTGCCACATCTCTTGAAACTGCCGAGAAGCTCCCATCCCACTTCCAGCCAGTGGACTTCTACATCCTATCCTGACTCACTCGTTCACTCTCTAACCCACTCATTCATCACTGTTCTCTCTTTCAGTGAGAATCACTGCTCCATAGAGAAGTTGAAAGGAGAGGGAAAATGGGGCAAGGACGTGAAGTAACGAAGGTATCTGTGAACACATCTATTGCTGTTGCCTTTTGTTTCATCAGAGGCTCAACTCAAAAGGATTTTATAGATAACTAATGAACAGTGCTTATAAACCTGAAGGAAGTCAGAGCTTGCCTCTTGTGAACACAGGCTCCATATGCACAATGCATTTGTGCCCCTAAAACACTATAGGTGTACTTGACATTGTTTCATCCTCTGGATCCATTCCCCACTGGATTCTGCTCTCTGGGAAGTTCAACTTGCTGAAACGCATCCAATGGACAGCTTTGGCATGAGGCAGGAAGGAGGAAAAGTGAGATTGAGATATCAAGTCCCTTGGTTTCTTCTTGCCAGGTTGCAGCACTTGCATTTCTCTACTGAAGTTTGTGGATCCTGTTGGACAGCCTCATCCCAGTTATAGTCACAGCTCTCTGCCCTGGTCCCCCAAGATTCTGTGTGTTGAAACTGAATAACCACTGTGAGAATTTCTGACCATTTTGTTTACAAGAGGGATCGTTAGAAAATGACTGGGATTAGTTAGAGCCATTAGGGTGGAGCCTCCAATATTTAATCCTGGTATCTTTACAAAAGGGAGATGAAGGACACCTATATACATGGTCCCTGTCTCTTGCCATGTCTTATACTGCGCCACCTCAGGACTCTCTCAGTAGGAACCTTATGTCCAGATATGGGTCCTAGGCCTTGCTTCTCTAGAACCTTAAGCCAAAATATGCCTCTTTTCCTACAGCTGGTACTTTGTTACAGTAACAGAAAGACTAAATATACTTCTCCTTTCATTTCAGGCCTTGAAATGCTAATACCTATTGCTTTTCATCTTCCCTGACCATAGACTTGTCCTGCCTGGACCAATGTAAATAGGCCAAACATTATATTACTGTATTTGAGAGTGTTACCAGTTTTGCTCCCATGACCCTGCCACAAATTCCTTAACTAAATGTTAAAAAAACATACACAGGTACTCTAAGGTTCACCCACCTTCCTCATAACCCCCACAGCCAAAAAAAAGAACTTGGTAGGTAGAAGTGATAGATCAGTGAACAGAGAAGAGTGGGAGGCTCATGAGGTAGTATGCTCTGTTGCAAGGTTCCAGGGCTCATCTTTCAGATGTGACACTCCATGACAAGTGGGTTTATAGCCAAACTGTATAAAGAACTCAAACAACTCAACAGGAAGAAAACAAATCATTCCATTTTTAAAATGAACAAAGAAACTGAAACAACAATTTGGGAGGGATGCAAATGGCCAGCAGGTATATTTAAGAAATGGTCCACAACTGTAATCATCAGGGAACTGTAAATGTAAACTATCATGCAATATCGCCTCATACCCATTAGTATGGCTACTACCAAAAAGACAAAGGACAAGGTTGGCAGTGAGGTAGAGAAAAGAAAACTCTGGCACCAATGCTAGTAGACTTGTGAATTGGTATAGTCATTAAGGAAAACTGCATGGAGGCATCTCAAAAAATTAAAAGTAGAACTACCATATGACCCAATAATCCCATTAGTGGGTATGTGTCCAATGGAAACGAAGGCGGTATGTCAAAGAGGCACCCCATCTCCAGTGTTCATGGCAGCACTATGCAAAATGGGTGGGACATGTGATCAAGCTGTCTATTGATAGTAAATGGATACACATACACACACATGCACGCACACACACACGCGCACACACTCATGGTAGAATACTATTCAATTTTAAAAGAAAAGAATGAAATCCTACCATTTGCAATACCACAGATGGAGCTAGATGACATTATATAAAGTGAAAGGAAGACATAAACCACATGATATCACTTATATGTGGAATCTGAAAAAAAGATGAATTCTTAGAAACAGACTAGAAAGTGGTCACCAGGGACTGAGATGGTGAGATTTGGGGGATGTTGGTCAAGGGATAAAAAATTTCTGTTAGAAGGAATAAATTCAAGAGATACATTGTACAGAGTGTCTATAGTCACTAACATTGCATTTACTTGAAAAAAAATCCTTCATAAAAAGTATGTGAAATAATGCATATGTTAACTAGCATTATTTAATCATCCTGAAATGTAGACATATCACAAAACATGTTGTGTATCATAAATGTGCAAGTTTTATTTGTGTATTAAAATAAAATAAAAATTTGACATTTTAATTTTCTATAGTTTTACAGGTAATAGCAATAAATAAATTAGTCTTGATTTATATAATTAATGAAAGTTTTTCTTTCATCCAAAATTACTTATACACAGTACTGAATAGTAATTGAGAAATTCATTTTGTATCATGTTGGCTGGTTTCATGTCATTATAGAATTGCTTATGATTCTGCAATTAAAAGGTATGTCCAGGAATTGCATTAACTAATTTTTTCTTGTTATGTAGCAATAGTTTCTGAAGGTTACTTGTGCCCTCTGGACTTTTAATAAGTGAAGAAAAGTAAATTTAAGTAACATGGCAATGGTTTTCAAAACTCATTATGGTGGAAAGTAGATCAGTGTACTTTGGTAGATTTATTTATAACTGAGTAGGACATGCTCAATTACTTGTGATTATGAAAAATAATCCAAAGCAAATTTCACTGAGTAGCTATAAAGTTTTTTTTATAAAAGAAGAAAAATGATTTGCCTGACCTACTCTCAGTAGTCAAATTTAATCTTATTAAAGAACAGCGACCACATTGTGAAAATTAATAATGGATAGAAAAAGCAGTTGGGAATTCTTTGCCGCCTGCTTTTAGTAAAGAAAAGTTTAAATGTTTATTCTGTATGAGCAAGTGGGGGAATTATTTTCTTACTATTATTACTTACAAACTGCAAGCTCTATGTGGTAGAGCTATGTATTTTATTGAATAGAATTCATAGCGCTCACCGTAGTACCTGACTCCTGGTTTTCAATATACATTTATTTATTGTACAGTGGATGAAGGCTAATTTAATTTCTAATTAATTTCTAATTCTAAATGTTTTGACTGTCTTGTTGAAAAGATAAAATTGTAGTTAAGTCTTTATTTTACTATTTGTACATAATTCACAGAATTTAGTATTGCTTATGGGCTCATTAAAACTTGGTTATTCATTAATACAGTATTTCTTGAGTATTTATTATGACCAAAGGATTTTGTCATGCACTATAGGGGAACTGAGGGCTAGCAGGTATCAATGTTTCTTTCTGAAGATGTAGTAGTAGGAATGAAATGACTATAAATTACTGTTCTGTAAGGCCATGTGCTCTTTGGGTACCAAATAGGACTAGTAGTAGTGGAACAATGGTGAGAAGGAAGGAGAGCTCACATGTAGCTGGACGTTAGAAAAATTAGAAAAATTTTCATAGGAAATGAAATGGGGCTGTTGAGGAGGAGTCAAATACAGACCTTTAGAGAATATTAACTACCAATACTCACTAAATTTAATGAAGTTTACAACAGGTACTTTTCCCACACACCCTCAAATAATCGTCTTAGCAGCACAGTAGGGTAGGATTGCCTTAACTGTAGAGAACATTACGTGACTTAAGAAAATTTAAGAGAATATACATTTACTCACCTTAAAACTGATCAAAGTAATGAACTTTGTCTTCCAGGAAGGTCTAAAATAAATTGTACAAACTGCACTTGGGAACTCTAGGTTTGAACCAAATGTTCTGAATACCAAGCGAAGAAAGGTCTTTGAACTACATGTCATTGTTCTCTTGGGGTAGAAATATCCACAAATTGTACAGTAGATCAGTGAAAAACAATGATTTACCCAGGCTTCAGTGCAATAGCAATGGAAGTATGGTTTCTTACAAAATAGCTTCCCTGGAGTGGCTGACAACAGTAATAATAGCTAATATGTATTGAGTGTTTTTTTATGTGAACATGCTATGCAAAATTTTACCTGCATGCTGTCACTTAATCCCCAAAACAACCCCATGGGTTAGGTGCTGTTGTAAACCTATCTATACAAATGAAAAACACTGGGCTCAGAATAATTAATAACTTAGACCGGATCACATATTTGATAAGTGACTGCACCATTATTATTAGTAACAATCCTTTGGTAATGCAACCAAATCTTTAATTAAGAAGACAAACAATTCACAGCCACTTCTTAACAAATTCTACCAGTGAAGAAATGTTACCTGGCCTCTGAGTCATTAGTGATATTACTGGGTCTAAATATTCATCTACTTAGTTCATCAAACTTACTCTGCCACAAATAATTACTATGCAATATCTAAGTATGCTCTGAATCTAATTAAGGGGTTTCAGTTACCATTGCAAGAGATAAATAAATCTGCAGATAGATGAGCTTCTATTGATTCACTGCAGAAGGAAATCTGTTTTATTTTGCTTTTTTGCAGTTATAGTTCCTCAGGGTTGGCTTACCTCCTTTATATTGAGTCTGACATTCAGACTTTTAAATTAAGTCCATGGCACAGCATTTCCACCCCTCCCCCCCTTTCTCTGCCTTTGAAAACATCTCTCCTGAATAGAACCAAATACACCAATTATTGCGACTTTTTGTTTGTTTTAAAAGATGCTTTAATTTTGTCATTCTGCATCTGAGCCTTTAACAAAGCCAGGCTTTGCTGATTTAATGTGATTCGGGTCAGAATCAGCCCTGCAGAAGTAATTCATTCTGCTCTTAAGAGGAATGAAAATAAGCTTAAAATGAAAAGCATATTGGACTGATTGATGTAAGAAATGGGTCCCAGGTCTGGTTGTGCCAAACCAGTTGTGAAGCTTAAGAGCAGTCACTTGGCTTCTCCACCCCAATTTTCTCATCCTTAAAATAATGGAAAGGGGCTAGTTGTTCTTTATTGTACCTTAAAATGTGAAATCCTATCATTCTGGTGCTCATGAGATTATACACATCTGTTTGTGTTATTCTGTCACAAATTCTTTC
The DNA here is from genome assembly GCF_000276665.1 of Chinchilla lanigera. NCBI lineage: Eukaryota > Metazoa > Chordata > Mammalia > Rodentia > Chinchillidae > Chinchilla > Chinchilla lanigera. The sequence continues at coordinate 2,699,516 of NW_004955438.1, read as the reverse complement.
CACAAATATTTATGAACATTCACAATAAATGTTAAATTCCTTAAAAATATTCTATTTTCACAAATATAACTGGGTTGAAAGCATTTTTAAGGAAAAAAACCTCCCGTTTAGAATTTTTATGTTTGTTTTTCCTTTGGGGAGTGTTTAAAATTGCCTAAGAAATAGTATTCAAATGGAAGTTGGTGTTTTTTAAAACAAAATCTTTAGTAGAACATACATATCTTTAGCGTACAACATATTGTATAATTTCACATCTAACAGTCTAAGAAAAAATGAATACTTGACTTCCAAAGTGAGTTCTTATTACTAGTAGTATGCTTTAAGAACTATAGGGTACTTTTAAATTTGGTAAAGCCTCCATCCCAAAGGCAACTTTATGCTACAGTCACAAAACTATGATAATATTATTTCTGTCTGCAGCAAGCTGCTACTTTAGCAATTAGAGGTCCATAAAAATGTGGGCAACTGGCTTCCTCTAGACTAATTAGCAAGTTTGCTATGTTTCTGTCCCAGCTGGTCATGCTATGTCTTTTTGCTTAGCCCAGACCTATTCCTTTTGCCAGTTCTAGAACTTTTTATAGTTTGTCATTAATAACAGATATTTCAACACTTAAACTGTTCAGCAAGACACTAGGCAAGCCGACTTAACATTCTCAACTCTTACTCTTTTACATACTGCTTGTTAGTTCATTGACTGAGTGATAGTAATGGGGATCAAACCCAAGGCTCATGCATGCTAAATGAATGCTGATCACTGAACTGAGCTGAACTGCATCCATAGCCTACATCCTGTGTTCTTAATAGAGATTCATGAAACTCCCTGCCTGCTTTAAACTTCCTACCACTGTGCTCACCTGTCTTGGGAATTCTTCCCACCCCAGTGTTCAAGTATCTGCTCTCTGACATCTGTCCCACAATTTCATTCATGGATTCTCATGGGATAGACTACCAGGTGTCTAGCTATTCATCAGGGTCACTGCTCTAGCCTTATTCGTCTGCATTGTGCCAGTCATTGATACTGTTATGATTTATATCTAGATGTTCCTATATAGCCTCATGTGATCATAGGTGGGGCATTCGGGAAGTGGTTCATTCCAAGGGCATTATAGCTGACTAGCTTTTAGCACACAGAACCTGTCGGAAGAGGTGGGTCACTGTGGTAAAGACCCAGAAGGTTATGGCTCCCTTTCTGGCTCTGCCCTGGACTGTCTCTGCTTCGTGGATGCCATGCCATCTTGCCTTGGAACCAGCCCACTACCAACTGAAAAGTCCATCAGAATAAACTTCTTCCTGAAGTTGTGGATGTAGAATGTTTTGCTCTACCAACAAGGGAAAACCACCAGTGATATACGTCCTCATGAAGCGCAGGCTCCCAATTCATAATCCCAGACCTGAACCACTCAAAATCAGTATCAAATCCTGACACAGGGCAGCCAGAAGATGAAAAGTTGACTTAGGATGAAACAAACTGGAAAAGTGGAAACGCACACATTCCTGGGTCATGACTGGCATCCTGACACCTGCAGAGATTTGCCTTAACAGTATATGCAATCTGGGTATACTTAGGGATAATGGATCCACACGGGCAGGCTTGTAGTACTAGCTAGTGGGGATTGAAGGGGAGGTGTGTGGCACCTGGAAGACATTTGGTCCATAAGAGACATCATGAAGAAGAGGGCTGAGTTCTTCCATGGTAATTTCCAAACCTGACTGATCAGCAACTTAGGAGCCTTCAAAAACAAATTTCCAGTCCCATTTCATACCTTATTCAATTAAAGTTTTAAAAAATGAAAAGGAATCTACACTTTTTAAAAAAAAACTACGTTCAAGTTTCCCAGGATCAGTTATGCTTGAAAACCACTATTTTCCATGGCATTTATGACCTCAAACTCCGATGATAAAATTGTTATTGTTAAGGAACACTAGGTGGGATAGTAGGAGATCCATGTTCTTTTTAACCAAAGCTTTCCTTTGAACCAATTATAAGGAGCTTTTGACAACCTCGTTAAAATGTGAGACTGTTTCAGCAGGTCAGGAGGAAGGGAGCCAAGAGCCTGCATTTCCAGTAACTTCACATGGATGCCTGTGTTCCATGTCCAGGGACCTCACACTGAGTAGCAAGTAGCTGACTTTTGTATGTCCGTGTGGATGATCTTCTTTTTTTTGGCGGGGGGGGGGGGGGGGGGGGGGCGGTTCTCCAGTACCGGGAACCGAACTCAGGACCTTGCGCTTGCCAGGCAGGTGCTTTGCCACTGAGCTAAATCCCCAGCCCCGATCTTCTTATCCTATAATATTATACAGTCACTGATATTTTTGTTTTACACCCTCAAGTTTCCTGTGGATGATTAAAGAAGGGAAATCAGGAAGAGTATTATGTTTCTGCTTTTGGTTACTTGAAATGACAGTTCTCATTTCCATGACAGGCTAGAAGCCAAGGCCCGCTGAGGACATGAACAGTGGTGAGACTCAGGCCTGTCTATTTTGATCTTCACTATGTCAAATGTGGTGCTGAGATGATGTCTGCAACCTGTACCATATACTTATACTTAAAAAATGTTATGGCCTCTCCTCGCTAAGTGTGGACAGCAAAACACACATTTTGGACGTTTTGTTTCTGTATTTACTTTCAAAATCTCAGTCCAAGGGTAGTAAAGGAACACATTTACAGTGACAGAAGAGACCAGAAGACAACACAATGGCAGAGGATAAGTGTCTAGAGGATATGGAAGATGATAGCGACACTGACGGACAGTAACTGACAGCAGACAGAGCAAGCGGAAAATGAAGAGACTGCAAAGGAAGACAGTCGCAAACCAGGCACTTTGCTGTGAACCCTACAAAGATACAAGACTAGGAGGCATCGAGTGTTCTGAAAGGGAGATGGGCCTGAAAACAGGACTGATTAGAAGCCTGTATAGGATCAAGTAAACCCATTGACACCCTCGCTACTGAGGCAAGACTTATTAAATGTACACACTCAGACAAACCGACCTGCTGAGGCTCAAGCTGTGGCAGTTGCAAAATCATAAGGAAAAAGTAGGATTGTGTGTAACTGTTCGCACTGACTCTGAGACCCACCTGCCTGTCTGATTCCCTTCTTTCTCCGTCCTAAGGACAATCCCCTACTGATCTAGGCACACAAACACACCAAGAAGCTGACTCAGGCTTTCAAAACTCAATTCCTGGAGAAGACTTAAAAGAAAAATAGAAAAGGAAGGGGATCAAGGAGTTGGGGGAAGCAGGTATAGGGGCACACACCTATAATCCTAGCACTCAGGAGGCTGAGGCAAGAGGATGGCAGTGAGTTCCTCTTGCTGAGGCAAGAGGATGGTAGTGAGTTCAAGCCCAGCCTGGGCTCCATAATGAGTTCGAGGCCAGGCTGAACCACAGAGTGAGACCCTGTCTCAATAAAAAAAAATTAATTAATTAAACTAAAAGAAATCGAGGGGAGGGGAAAGGAAAGGAGGGAAGAAGGGGTACGAAAAGGAATTAGGATGTATTTTGTACATGTACCCATTCCCCCAAGGAATGCAAACATAATGTACTACATGTAGATATCAATAAATAGTCCACAGAATCTCACACCATGGAAGATCATCCCTCGATAGAACAGCTAGGTCCTCACACGTGCAGGCTGTAGCGAATTTCACTTTAAAAACTGCCATAAGTACACAACCTCTTTTGGCTTATTAGAATTTTACCATAAATGACAACAAGCAGCCCAGGTTCACCAGTCACTGTATGACAGCCTCTACTGTAAATATGAACACCAGACATTATGATAAATAGGAAGAAAAAAAAATAACAAACACAATTAAAAAGAATCACAGTGTTGTCTGATTCCTCTCTTTAGCCAGTATAGGGCCTAGAACAGAGTAGAGTAAAGATGATGAATGAATGAATGAGTCAAGAACTCTTGCTTTTTAGCGCTAGTTAGGGAGGCATGGAGAAGAGTTTGCATCCCTCTATAGGTTTCACGGCATTTGTGCTAAGTAAGTGTTCTTGCTGGCCTGCTTCCCTGTTAGTCACAGTACTTTGGGAATGTGGTTTTCTGTGATCCTGCATGGATATCCTAAGACCCAAAGCCTGAGCCTGAAGCCAAACTGTGATACAGTTCTTATTTCACTTGTATTTCCTCCTGTCCTGGTGGGATTCACTCTAATGCCACTTCTCAGGTGCCAAGGCTGAGCACACTCTGAGTGTGTCTCAGCTCTGTGATGCTAACTACCAGAAATACTTTGTGAACTGTAAAAACGACAATTACTCTTAGAATCAAAATGATGAATAAAGAGCTTAATTCTGGAAAAAAAAAAGAGTCACAATACAAGGAGTAAAACATTAATTTTAAAATCCTATTATCAATATGTTAACAGAAATAAAATTTGTATAAATTTAGTTCATTTTTTTAAAACACAGAAAATGTTCTTAATGAAACAAAAGCACAAAGTCCTCAGGCTTTGTACATGTGTATGTATATATGTGTGTATATGTATGTATATATGTGTGTGTATGTATATATACAAATATATATTTTTAGAGCTTTATTTAACAAAAGAATTAGAGGACAAAACTGAGAATATTTAAAAAGCAGAGTTTAGGCTGGGGATTTAGCTCAGCTGCAAAAGCGCCTGCCTGGCAAGCGCAAGGTCATGAGTTCAGTTCCCGGTACCGGAGAAAAACCAAAAAAAAATAAAAATAAATAAAAAAATAAAAAAATAAAAAGCGGAGTCTAACATGAACATTAATATAATAAAGGTTAGGACACCAAGATGGAAAAAAGCATTATAACCACAGTTTATTTAAAGTCAAGAAGTAAAATCAGAAGAAATGACTAAAAGAGGGGTAAGTGATAGTCTGCATTGAAGGGGGAATCTGCTTTGTTTTCATTATAATTTCAGCAGGAATATTTAAAATTTTATATACTTATCTATGATAATCATGTAAAAAGAAATGGAAAACTTTTTTTAAAAAGGCCTGAAAGATTTAGTGGCACCCAGTTATGTGTAACTGGGATGAGACCACCGGTGGACCACAGGCACACAGGAGTAGCTTTGGCAGAGACTGAGTTCAACTTAATGTAGAGAATGGATCCAATGCTGAAAACTCTCACTAGATAGACTGGGGAGAGCACCATTACAGCGCACAATAACTGGATGTCTTTAAAGCCAAGCAAGATTTCCAGTGGGGATAAAGATTACACTTCCACTTTTACACTTCTCCAATTGTATTTGGGAGAATCATCTAGATGGAGGTATTTCTAGAATACTAAATATGCAAAAGTCATAAATGCATACCTACATTTAGCTGAATTAAATAATGACACACTTTTAAAAGAATCAACGAAATAGCACCTTGGGCAAAAATGCAAATCCTTTAACTATGAGCTTATATTAACCAAAGAGGATTCTAGTTGAAAAGGCTTAAATATTTTGGTGACAAAATACTTGAATAAGAGCCTGTCAATTTTGCCTCATGTAACTATTTAAGAAAAAAGAAGGTCATCTAGCTTCATAAATTATTTTTTTCCATGATAGGGTGACTGAAAGAGTTCTAGAAATATTAATTTAGAGATTGCAAAATATGACCAAAGTTTACTTAGACGATACAGAGAGAGAAAGACATACTTTTGCTAACCTTGAGGTGAACTTCAACACAAAGCATTCAGCTCCTTATTTAATTGTGTTAAGTGTACAAATGACCTAGATTTCACATTGTCCAAGTTGTAACATAATTGATGTAAACCAGAATTTGTGCTATAGGCTGGGTCACTGCCCTTTTAAATTACTGTTGACCTCATGGATTTAGACAACTTTAGAAAGCTTAATTCTGTGTAGCTTGCCATCTATTTAAACATAAAACAATTCTTGCTGATGGCATGCTACTGCGAACTGGTATATGTATATAACAGTATTCTCCTGGCAATTCATTTTACACTTTTCTTGGAATAAACAAAATAAGCAAGAAGCCCAGATCCACTGTCTCTTCCAGGAAGTGTTACCAGTTCAAAACCTACTTTTTTTTGGGTCATCCAGCTAATAACTGCAACATTGAATGTTTGCTCCTGCCCTGCTCAAACAGCCGTCAAGTTCTGCCTAAATCCCTCCCTACTTTCTATCTGCCTGTTCAAATACTTACCCCTTAGTCTCCCTTATTTACAATTTCCTCTTTGTCCAATTCCCCCTTTCATCTTTCTAGTACAGAGTTATTGTCCTAAACTATAAACTTTTATAGTTCTTTATGGGCCTCTCAATGATAGTATACAGAAGGCACTTTCTCACAGTCACCGCCTTCTTTCAACCCTCATGGCCCCACTTACACTCGTAAACCTGTTTTTCAAGATGTCCTAAACTGTGACAGGCAGAATTCTGGCACTAAGATCCCTGTTCCCTGAGTATCTGTTCCTATACAATAGCCTCCCCTTGAGTGCAGGTATAACTTGGACTGGTTTCTAGTTGACAGAATATAGCCAAGGTGATGGACTATCACTCCCATGATTGTGTTACATGACAAGGATATAACTGGAGTCCCTGATCAGCTGATTTTGAGTGAAGGCAACAGGTGAGTACAAGTCCATAGGTGGTCCTGACTAAGGCAAGCTCTCGAAAGAGGGCCTAAACCTACCCTGAACACAAAGACTTGAGGCAGTAGAGACTTTTCATCATAATTGGCTTTGAAGAAGCATGGTGTCGTGAATTCTCCAGCCATAAAGAATGAACTATGCCAACTAGGCAAGAATGTATAGAAGAATCCCTTACCTTATCAAGCTTACAAATAATAATTCAACACAATGAACAGCTTGATTTTATTCTCAAATTCAAGGTAACACGCTGAGCAAGAAACCCCAGCTGAGCCCACATGGACTTACGACAATAGAAATTTGGAGATAATAAGGATAATGTTTTAAGTCATCAAGTTAGCAGTGAGTTTGCTCAGCAATAGCATACAGATGCACTATTCCATTTGATATTTCACCTCCTTGTGTTTGTACATAGTAAAGTCATTTCTATGCTTGTCCAAACAACTACCTACCTTTTCCATCCATACTGTTATGATCAGATCAACCAACATTCACTGGGCAACTATTGCAACCAAGCATTGTGTTTTAATGGGAAATACTGTACAAGGATTGACAAAGGTTTTTTTAATTGACCATACTTTAGTAAGATCCCTGAATTTTTTAGGGAAATTCTAGGCCCAGCTGTGCAATTCCTTGTAAAAATACAGTTTTACTGAGAATCTGTTCCTTATGTTTAACAAGATCTCCCCACCTTCGCTATAGGAGCACTCTCAGTATCTGACCAGGTTCTTCATTCTTCACCGTTCCCCAGGCAAAATCTGATCACCTTGGCCTGCCTTCAGCAGCACTCCTGCCAAGCCACTTTTTCTATCCAAAGACCCCTCTCCTGCTCTTTTGATATAAATACCCACTAACCCATGCTGTATTTGGAGTCAAACCCAATTTCTCTCCCCAAGTGAAAAAACAAAAAGCCCATTGTATGGTGTTATTCTTTTTTCTATGCTTTAATAAGAGTCACTGAGTGCTTGTTTTAACAGGATGAATAAGGTAAACCAGGAGCAGCTGCCCTTGACCCAGTGGAGGTGGGAGGTGGGAGAAGAGCGCATCATACTGGATAAGGGACACTGAATTTGGTGCTGAATCTGCAGGAGAGGATATGAAAAGTCATTAGGAAAAGAGGAAAAGGCAAGAAGGCATGAAATGGAGTACAATATTTTTAAAGTCACAAATAATTTCATACCTTAAGGCACCTTCAAGGAATAAGCTCATCATGATCAGTAGAAGCAAATAGAGGAAAAACCAGATCACAGAGAGTCCTAAGCTTAGATCTTGTTCTATATGCAAGAGAGGACTCTGAAGAGTTTCAAACAAGGGGCAGAAATGGTCAGATCTTTTTTCTTTCTTTTTTCTTGCACTCTGTTGGTACCAGGTATTGAACTCAGGACCTCACGCTTGCAAGGCAGGCAAGTGGTCAAATTTAAGGTTTTGAACAATGTGAATGATATGCTTAGAAATGGGATTACCAAAGAAGTCTATTATAAGTGTGGATGTTAAGAGCTTCTCCTAGCTCTGTGATGATAGAGAAGGATACCAGAGCAGAGAAATAAATAATTAGAGGTAAAATTGGCAATCAAGTGACAACTGATTGGAAATTTTCAGGATAAGGGAGAGCCAATGCCAGGGATAGTAATTCTGGGGTTTTATGCTTTAATTTGACGTTCAAGAGTCCCTGTCATTATTCCAATCTAGTTTTTTTTCTCTGTTCTCATTATTTCCTAGGCCATACTCTATACAACCTATTTCACTGTACTACAATGATTCATTTCTTGATTTGTCTTCCTCAAAGAGTCTAATCTGTTACATGCCACTCAGAACCTGTGGGACTCCAGGACTCTGGTAACTTTGAAACTTGGCTCTGATTACCCTAAATTGAAGCTATTGAACGGAAGGCTATTATGATGTTAATATTTGGAGAACAAGGATGTCATTCACTTGTAAATCTATGATTTAAGTACAAGTTTTGTGATTTTGGTGGAAACAGAGTACTAACTTGTGCTCCCATGCTTTTTAGAACAATTTTATTGTTGTTGTTACCAATTTTTATGCTTTGTTACTGACTAATCACCTTTAAACAGAATTTCAATTGTGACATCAAGTAGTTCATCAAAACAGCTTTTAAACCAACTAAGAATCTTTTAACAATTCTTTCTCGGGGCCAGAAAGGGTCATAGCATTGAAATGAGAATTAGAAGGAAAAGAATTAACATTTATTGGGGTACTACTGAGTCTCAAGTGCTATACTAGAATCAGAACCTATCCTCAGTTACCTGGAAATTTAAGAAACCAGTTTACCTAGTAGGAGAAAATGTTTCTTACCCATTACCAAGTTCAGGGAAGAGGCAGCTATAACTAGAAGACAGATTAACAACAGAAAATGATATAAACTTATTAAGTTTGACACTAAAGCCTGCAGAAATTAGGATCAAAACAGAAATCGCTTGTACTTAGAGTTAAGTCAGTAGACAGCTGTGGAGAAATGTGACTAGACAAAAGTGAGGTGTGATCAAAAGGTAAGAACTGGAGGGACCTCATCAAAGCTTGTTTGCTCAGATTCTTCTCTGTCTCTGTGTAATTAGACAAAAGAATACTCCTTGCTTCCAAGTATGGGGAAGACCCCTCTGAAATGAAAGTCATATGATCTTTTTCAAGCAGAAGGCCACCTAGGTTTTATGGCCCTTGCTTTAGGAAAGACGTGTGAGTTTCTAGTTTCCGCAAATGCCACAATACAATATTTTGAGGTAGCATGTCCTGAACCTCACCACTTAGCCCTAAGCATTGAATTAGACTATGATCCATTTGCTCAGTAGGAATCTTTAATTTTGTCTAAGAATAGAGAATAGATGGAGGGAGAGAGGGAGGAAGGAGCAGAAGGAGAGAGAGAGGGACAGAGAGGAGAGAGAGAGAAGCAGAGTAGCATCACTTTGGGAGGCACTGTTAAATCTGTCTCCGAAAGGGAGCCCACAGGTGAACCACTGAATTGGGCCACAAGACCACCACTTTCTTCCTCAAGTTACTTGACCTTTTTTGACTGGGGCAAATGGTAATTTCCTAAAATAATGTTAGCCTCTGCTCACCTCCATTACAATGAATCCTTTCTCCCAAAATAACAGAGATAAACACTATACCCAACCCTCTGCTTATAAAACATTTTAAATTTTTCCAGCACCTATCAACCTGACTAAAATATGATGGAATTTTTAACCCCAACCCTTAGCACTTTAAGCAGCCATTTTGTAAAACCTTAGAGCACATTTTTTGAGACTACTAGAATCTGTGTTTTCCCAGATTATAATCCTAATTGGCTCCAAACAAATGTAATTATCTTTGTTCTCAGCCAGGTTGATTTTATTCTCCATCAACAGGAGGATTTGAGATGATATAATTTGTCTGTAATTATAAAATTAATTAACTTTCTACTGAGGCCAACTCATGTGTTAGACCTGGAGCCAAGACACTGAGCTTCCAATGTTGGTTTTTCTAACACTCGATGCTGCTTTAGGTAACTATCTAAATTGTATTGGACTTAAATTTGCTTATTGGTAAAACAAGTGATAAAAATTCTAACACACACTAACAGTTAATATGATTATAAAACCTTAAAGCATATGTGAAAACATTTGAAAATATCTAAGCAATATATTCATGCTAAGAAATGGTATCTTTATTTTTTGATACCTCTGCATCTAGAAATCCATGATCTTTGTAACATCACTGAAGACATTTGATCATGCAAAAATAACTGGTCCTGTGAGTTTTGGAAGCGATGACAGGTTAATCAATCAGCAGGAACACTATTTCATTAAATAGCATTCCTTATGAGCTTCTCTGTACTATTTTGCACTCTAATCAAGAAAATGAATGCAGACTTCTTATTTTTCTCACCAAGTGCTAAAAATGCTAAACTGTGTTCATTCATCATAAAATTACAATATGGACCTGTCATTAGCGGGTTAAAGATAGCTTGTGTCACGGCTTCTGGATTTAATCAGACTTACTAATAATGATTCCTAAGCTCAAGGGTAATGATACATATTCCACACAACATAATGCTGAATTTTCATTAATGCCTCAGGGATCAAATGATTATAACCATCACTATTCTAATCTAGTATAATCAACACAAAATTATTTAGGGTTTGTTGACACTTTTTCAGCGCAATGACTTTTTCAATGTGATAATGAAAAATGCTCTTTTTTCTTTTTTTTCCCCCAGAATATCTTCTTCCTTTTAGAGCTATGTTACCCTGAGCACACACAGGACCATTTGAATTCAACCTTAGAACAAGCTTAGACTACAGAATTCTCATTAACCTCAACAGTCTAATTATTCATATAATTGGAAATGTTTTAAATATTATTATTCATTTTGAGAATCTGATATGAACAGTTCTGATCTTTTGGTAAACTGATTACAAATCAAGTGATAAATCAGTTGTCACTTGGCCTTTTTCTCTCCTTATTTTGACATTTTACATTTTTATTAAAGACCAAGGGTCATTGCAGAAGCTAAACCTGTTACCTATTTGACAACATAACACTTGCACTGTATTTTAGAGGTTCTGAAATTTCCCCACTGCAGAAGTAATGCTGTTCTGACTGACATCATTCATTGACTGACCAAATGTTATTGCTGTCTATACAACAAAACATTTGTATATTGATTGCCTTACCCATCTAATTATAAAGTGATATAAATAGTAGTCTCTGGGATTAGGGGAAACAGTTCTTTTTGTTTAATTCCAAAAGAACTTCATTTCAGAAATATCCTGTTTAATATATTTGAAATTAGAAATATTTTACTGGAGATTACAGGAGGGAAGACAATGATTTTGTAAGAGCTACAATGTATAAATCTAATTTTCTTCCAATAAAACCTTTGATAGATATTTAAATTAGGAAGATATATTTATTACCCATATTTACATTTCTATACACCGTATTCTCTAACAATGACTAGTTTAATACATTCCTTGGTTCAATTCTATATGCACAGCCAGTATCAGGCTGTCACAGTTTGTTCATCAGTATTTCTTCTCCTCTGCACTTTTTAAAATTTTGTGACTTTCAAGCACATTGAATCTTTTACTTTTACAATTTCACTATCAATCATTATTTTACTCATTATGCTAATACTGCACTATTTGTCTACGGAATGTTAACCACCATATTAAGAGAAATGGGAAAATAATATACTCCAAATGTCCCTACAATGCCATGGTCAACAGATCAACTGTAATCAATAGCTGATTGTGACTTAAGAAAGGTTGTTCCTGAATGGGAAATCACTATCTTTAGCTGACAATATTTCAAGTTGAAACATTAACGAGTGCTACACACAGAATTGCTAGCAAGTTACCCTCTCCATATGTCAAGTACCTGATGAAGTTTAGGATATGCTACCCCAAAACATGGAACTTTGACATTTGTAAAAACAGGATAAAGAAGATGATGTCTCTGCCTTTCTCCTCTGAAAAAGCCATAAAATAATTTTCTTACTTTCTTTCAAAACAGGTCATTACCTCACTCAACCTGTGTCCTTTTTACACCAAGGAAAAGGAGCAGACAATACCAAAAATAAGGAATCTTATGGCCTTCTATAAGGAAGGCTCCTTGCTAAGTTCCTCCAGTGTTTTAGCAATGTATCACACCCCCTTTTCTCCCCAGACTGTCTACTCTTCATCAAACCTAAGCATAAAGTATGTAGTTTCTCTATTTACACTGGTATTCATTTCTAAAGCTTTCTATTTCACATAAAACTGAAGTTTATATTTACAGCTTTCCTTATTATTCTGCCTTTTGGTATAGATACCTTGGTTATGAACCTAGCAATGAATAAGAGAAAAAAAACATACTCTCTCCTATCGCAAGTGTTCATGCTGAACGGAGTACCTTAAAACGTATAGACAGGTAAAGCACAGGAAAGACAGACTAATGGTGATGATGGTAATAATGATGATAATTTCTATTGTATGCTTAGTAAGTATCAGTTTTTGTATGATACATTGGGTATATATTATCTCATAATTCTAATAGCAATCCAGTGTGAGAATGTTTTATTATCCCAATTTATGGATAAAACATATAAAGCCATAAGGTAGAAGATTTCTCCAAGACAATATGGGTGGATTGAATATGGTAATATAGATTGCTTATCTAAGAGTTCACATACTTGACCACTATATAATATTAATACTTGACCACTATGTAATATTAATATTACATTATTACATTCACATACTTAACCACTATATAGACATATTATTACATTCTATTCTTAATTATAAGAGGTGAAATCATAGAAGGATATAGAAGTAGCATTCATGTTAAATCTTTGTCCTAATCATTGATTGTCAACATCATTGACTCTTTAAATGTGTTTTGAGTCTTCCAGTAACCAAGGAAGAGGACTACACTAAAAAAACTCTGGAGACATCTAAAAAGGAAGGGTCTCCATTTTAATTTCAAGTTCCAAGATAATATATTCACAGGAAACTATGGATGCCTATATTTTTATACTTTTCATCAACTAAGGTTAAATTATCATACAATATTTAAATCCTATATTTTATCAAGTTATTGCTTTTATGTGAAGAATTTCCCTTAAAATATTTTTATTGACTGAATCATAAAAATTACAAGGAGCATGATGAAGAAGAAAGGAAAGACAGGAGAAAGAATATGACCATGAAAAAGAGGAAGATCAGGAACAATACCTCTTTCATTTCTTCATTCTAGTTTATTTCATTGTCAATTAAATGCAAATTTTATACATACATATTTATAACCTGAATTAAAATTATTTCAATTACTTCAAAACTGATGAGAAAATTGATGATCTCATTATTTTTAAAAATACAAAACATGATTGTGAGCCAGGGTACATATGGGAAGAGACTCTAGGTATAAACTTTCATTGAACTGGACATGGTGGCACATGCATATAGTCCCAGAACTCAGGAGGCTGACATAGAAGGATCACCTTGAGTATGAGGCCAGCCTGGGCTCCATAGTGAGTTCAAGGCAAGCCTAGACTATATTTTGTGACCCTGTCTCAAAAAATTTTATTGAAATATGGTTAAACATGAATTAGAGAATGTACTAGCTTAGAAGGCAAGATAAAGCAGGAGTCAGACAGGAAGTTGTCACATGTAGTTAGTAATACAAACAGCACTTGGGGCAGGTAGTATGGGCAGGTAAAGGTAGAAAGTAAAGACCAATACTGTAGGTCAATAACTGAGAAAATTCTCATTTATCAGTCTTTGTAAGTATTCACTCTATCATTCACTGGCCAACCTATCTTCAACTATGCCAAAATGAGCTGTCAGAGCATATTCAGTGCCATGGATAGATCTTGGGGCACCAAGGTCATGCACAGTACATTTAAGTTCCAAATCTCAGATTAATTCAAAATTTGTTTTCTTTTTGGAACTTTTTGACTATTACAGGTACATAATCCATTTTAAACAATGTTTAATTCATATAAGCTCAGAAAATAAATTAATTTCCTTGTTAGATTCAAGATGGTATGTTCTAGCCTGCCTTGTGGACCCATGAGGATACTTTTGGCTTTAATAGATCTGGAAAGTTAAATCATATGGCACTTTGGGTAAATTAGCTTAGACACAGCACTCTATATACATACCACAAGTATATTATCATCTAGAAGATTGAATTAACAACAATTTTTATTAATTTAAATTTATAAACTTCTCCATATGGTAGAGGTAATCACATAGGTATTAATTCACTATTGTAGGTAAATGTCAAAAGGAATTTTAGACCTTCAAAATGGTATTTTAACCCCCTTTTCAGCTGTGGCTGCTTATATTTGCCACTTTTATTTGAAGTACTCTTTACTTTTCATATTTTTAACTGAGAAAATATATTTTCCAGCAAATATACTCAAATCTCATGTGACCTATGCTGTTATACATCTATGCCTTTACTACAGTAGTCCTATTCATCTTTGTACTCCCAGCACCTAATAGGCTAGTTGGCATTTAGTAGGAGATTTTAAATGGCTACTCAATTGATAAAGTATTGAACAAGTAATCATTCTGTATAAACAGTAAGTTATAATGACAGAGCATAAAAAATTTAGCGATTTAATCAAACAGCCATATAACAAAAATTAACTATCATGCATGTAGGCCCAATATGTCATTTACACAAACTCTGTAATCCTAAAGACTCTGCTAGACCTGGGCATGGTGGTACATGTACTACCAACACTATGGGAGGCTAGGGCTGGAGGATTGCAAATTTAAGCCCAGCCTTGGCAACTAAGGAAGATCCTGTCTCAAAACAAAAATTTCAAGGGCTGAGGATGTGGCTCAGTGCAAAGGCTGTGGGTTCAATTCATAGTACTGAAGAAAAAAATTCACTATGGTGATATTGGTGGCATGGAGCATTTCACTAATGTAAGCTAAACTTAGTGCCTCCTCAAAGCTATGTGAACACCTACAGGGTGATCGTCACTAATTAAGCTTGCTGCTACCAGCTAGAAATACCTCCATAAGTACCTTATATAAAACAGTATGATCATTCTCTAGTACTACATCTTCTTACGTTTTCTGATTTCCTTATTTCCTTGCTCTGATTCACTTTTCTCAGGGCATCCATCATGTTATTAAACTGCTTTGTGTGGTAAAATTTACTTGTTTACTTTTCCAACTACTATGCAAACACAGATTCACCTGTTTTGGTCTCAGGTGTATCTTCAATCCCAAGAGCAGTGTCTCTCAAAAAATATTTAAGAAATATTTGTAGAGCCTCAGAATTCAGCTCAGCAGTAGAGTGCTTACCTAACACATACAAGGCTCTGAGTTCAATCCCTTGCACCAACAAAGTATATATGTTAAGTAAATAAGTAAATAAATAAATAAATAAAGCGATTTTAGACTGGCTTGATAGATTGGAAACAAATCTGCCACCTAGAAGCAATAAGAAAGTGCAAGCACATTAAATTAATAGGAAACCTGAGGGAGACCTTGGTTATCTATGGAATAACTACAATTGATTTTACTGATGATGAGATGTAAGTACATATTTAAAAGAGTTCAAGTAATAGAGTAGATATTATAAACTAGAAGCAAAATCGGACATACTTATGCATGGATACATGCAGAACCTGGGTTCCCTTCAGCAGTGAGCATAGACTCTTTACATCAGCACAGGACCAGGGCAATGCACACCTGCTTACGACATGAATGTGAAATTGGAAGGGGACACGTGACAGAGTTTTTAAAATTAAATAATAGTTAAGGAGTTCTGTATAAGAATTTATATTACTTTGCTGCTCACAGTAGCACTTAGAGCACAGAGAAAACTCCAAGAAAGCATGAGTTTTGATCAATTTTCAAGGAAACTCAGCATGACTCCCAGGAAAATAAACTATCTTTGGAAGCTTCATTCAATTAAGACCAGAAATTCTATCATCTATTTACTGATATACATAGATGAGAAATAGCAGAAGTACCCAAACACAAAAATTTCTGGGATAAATATTCTGTTTAGCTAATGAAAACTAACATTAAGAATAATGAGGCCCAAAATATAAACAGTGAAATAGCTCACAAAATTGAACTTCATAGTACTTATATTTTCTGTTGTGACTCCCTTCAAAAATTAAAGCAAACCTAACATTCAATGCTCTAGATCTGTGAAACCTTTTATGCAAATAAGTGGGCTATAAAGAACCCTAAATAAATGGGCTATAGTTCTCCATAGGACATGTAACAAACATGTATAGTTATCACCTAGAACAATGTCATTCACACCATCAATTCAGAAAATGAAATGCATTGTAATTGTCATAACCCAAAGTGACAATCTTGAGACATTTGTATGTATTTGGTAGATAGAAACTCCAACTTCTGAATTTATTACAACAATATAGCAGGAAGAACATTGTGAGAAAAACATGGTTTTTTGCCTGTGTTATCAAATATGGTTGTTTGTACATGAGAGGTCAATTTCTCTAGAATTAATGGTTAGAGATGATAGAGGCCAGATATAGTATGATTTAAGCACGAATTTGAATGCTGAATTTACCATTTAAGAGCTAGAGGATACCAGCAAGATATTTCATCCTCTTAAGTCTCACGCTCCATAGACATACTAATGTAAACCCTAGTAAATTTTTGAAATGTGAACACATGCAAAACACTCAGTGTAGCAAACATGTACACATGAAGTGCTTTATAAATACAAATTTAAGCAGTATTATACATTTTTGCTAATAAAATTTTGGCCCTGAAATTTTCATCTTGGGGTTAGTAATAATGTCACTCTTGGATAATATTTTCAAAAATGTAGGACTTAGGTGTATGTCTTTTCCCAGTAGAAAGTTCTGAGTTGCAGGATCTATATTAAAGCATGATCTTCAGTGTCTCTTACTTCTTAGGGACTCCAGGTCTTTTGAAAAAAGATGGCCAATAGGAGGTTTAATTGATAGTGGTGAGAGACAAAAAGCAAGAAAGACAAACATTCAAATTAACCTGTGTATTCCTCATTCCTTCTGCACTCTTTCCAGACTCAAGTGTGAAGAAGAGGAAGGCATTCTCTATTTTACTTCAAGAAATTCCAACTTTAATCAGGTATCTATTGAATAATGGGGCACTTAAGCTATCCTGGCACTTTGGGAGGTGATATATGCATGATAATATCATAGTCTTTAAATTAGCTTTTGATTTCATTGGGACAAAGAACTAATACTTATATCAACAAAAAGTTGAAAGAGATAGTTAGACATTATGGTTAGAGCACATTTTGGATGTTCCTCAAGGGTTCATAGTGATTGGGGACTTGTACTTTGGGGTGACAGTATTGACAGGTGATGGAAATCTTAAGAGGTCATACCTAGTGGAACACGCTTAAATCACCGAGATGTGACTCTAGAAGGGTATTCTCGTGTGACCTCTTGAGTTATCCCCGGAAAGGTGTCAAAAAGGGAGTGACCTTGGCATATTTTGCTCTTTGAAGAGAGATGGATCAATATGCAATCACTTTCTTCCTTCTGTATGCACTTGATACCAGTGCTGTGAGGTGATATTGCCTAGGGGTGTCCCTCTCCATAGAGCTAGTATTATGCCACTTTGACTTTGAACTTCTAAATCTGTGAGAAGTAAGACTTTTCTTAAGTAGCTTGTTTTACATAGTCTATCATAGTGAGTGAGGCAAAGTTGACTATCACAACAGGGAAGTGCTGTGAAGTGGGGTTGGGGAAGGTATGGTGAAACGTATTCTATTTTGTTCTTTCTGTTATAAAGAATAAACCTGGCTAGAGGAGCTCAAGCACGTGGGGCTTATATTGGGTAGATGTAGGTAAAGTGGTCCCATAGAATGCTAATTCAGAGAGCCACATCTTAGTTGACTTAACATGTTATCATCTCTTTATTTCCACAATACATGTGTAAGAGTTGATCCTCTGGATCATCTATGCCTGTGAAAAATATATAGATTTATCAGAGAGCATCAAAGACTTAAAACACTGAACACCTGGGATTCTGACTCCTAAGGATTTTAGTAAAAACTAGCTCACATATTTGACTTTAACTTTTCCCTGAGAACAAGTACTTCAAATGTGGTGGCTGAGGAGCCCTGTGGAGGAGAATAAAAGCTCAATCAAGAGTCCTCCAGAGACCTGAGTCCATCAAGAACTTAAATATAATACAGAACCAGGTCTCAAATACAAAGATCAAGTGTCAAGGCGAGGGAGAATAGCATTCCTAAGTAGCTGAGGAATTTATAAGAAATAAGGAAGTTGAGTATCTTTTGTTAATAAACTTCACCTAAATCCTCTTGGTCTCAAGATTTTAAATGTACTAGTGAGAGGGAACACTGAGACTTTTACTCCCTGGACAATTTCCATCTTTATTCTCTCACATAGGGATAAATTACAGTTGTTTTTGATGAACACAGAGTGTAATACAGTATCAGCCTATTAGGTTGAAATCCTCAAACACATTCCTTAGTATGTATTTCCCTCTAAAATTCCCCATTTAACGCTCCCAACCAAAGTAATTATCCCAGTGTCATAGCCCTGGGAACATATGGCAAGTTTAAGACTGTCATGAAAGCCAAAAGTCCCCCACATAGGTGTCAGGGTAATAGTCAGTAATTACCCTCTCACTATTGTAGTGCTCCAATTTCCACCACACAGATGCTACTGCACGGCTGGCCTGTCTCATATCTCTCATAGACAGAATTCTCTATTTACCTTATGCTGAGAGGCAGGCTGACCAATGATGTATACTCTCTACCAAAAGAGAAACCACTTAGCAAGTTCATTTCTGATTTATTTTCAGAAAACTTCCTTCAAAAGCTTAACTTCTTCTTTAATTTTTATTTGTTTTTAGTACATGCTTTCAGTACATAATGATTACATTCATCGTGGGGAGTTGACACATGTCGATCACACATCTTAATTCCTTTTGATTGCCTTCTCCTTTCTTCTTTCCATTCTCCCCCATATCTTGGCCTCCTTCTCCTTTGAAAAAGACTTATGTCCCTGTGTCTCATTATCTGTTTTATTTTACTCTTTATTTATATTTTGGGTTTCGCATATGAGAGAAATATGAGTGTGCCTGATTCGCATATGAGTGTGCCTGATTTATTTCACTTAACCTTATGGTCTCAAGGTACTCATTTTCCTGCAAATGACTCAAATTTACTTTTGCTCATGGCAGAGTAGTACTCTGTTGTGTTTAAATATCACATTGTCTTCATCCATTCATCTGCTGATGGACGTATAGACTGCTTCCAAGATGTCCTATTATGAATTGTGCTGCTATAAATATGGGTATGTATATATCACTAGAACATGATGCCTTGAATAGATACTTCTCAGAAGAAGAAGTACAAATGGCCAACAAATACATGAAAAAATGTTCAATATCTCTGGCCAGTAGAGAAATGCAAAATAAAACAACACTGAGATTCCACCTGTTATCAAGAATTCAAAGAATAACAAATGCTGGTCAAGCTGGGGAGAACCCTTTTAAAACATAAACTAGCACAAGTACTCTGGAAATCAGCATGGTGATTCCTCAAAAACCTAAAACTAGAAATTGTATTATAGACCCAGTTATCCCCTGGGTATCTTCCTGAAAGACTTCCATTCTTCTTACAGTACTCTTCCTCTAATTGGTAGAAGATATAACCATCCTAAAGAAGGCTGGGTAGAAGAAACTAATTCAGAATCATGGATAATTATATTACTTAAGAGTTGAATTCTCTCTGCCTGAGCATTCAATAACATCCACTCTGCATTCCTCCACTTTTCCTTCACCTTCCCACTGTTTTCTACTTACTACACATCAAAAAACCTTTGGTTGTCCCACACCCCATCTTGAATGAATAGCATGCCATGGTCAGTCTTTGTACACAAACACACACTGTGTTCCTATTTGCAGATCTTTTCCAAGCTTTTATTTCTGCTGGGAATATTGCTTCCTCACTTATACCGCTGTATTGCCTTCTCCTACTACAGTGGTGTCAAACCTAAGAAATGCATACCCAAGTTGGTTGGTTGTGACAGTGGAAGCTCTAAAAAGTTCCCCATAGTAATATAAATTATTTTTCCCTTCTTTCTAATATTAGCTGAATTATTTTATTTTATTACATAGCCATATCCAGATGCTTTGAACATGGTAGGTGCTTCTTTGTGGATATGAATTACACACACACATATCCAATGAGTTCTTAAGTACACATCTTTAATTGTAGGCACCTTGGATTTCCTTAAAGTAATGATGGACATTGAACTAGTCAAACCCCTGAAATTCTGTCTTCCTAAATCTTTATTCAAGGCTCTATAGCTTCCATACTTGTAAGGGTTATGAGTTTTGTCCCTAAAACGACCAGTGCTATCAGTACTGTTTTATGAGGATTTTTTTAATCTTAATTATATTCATTTGCCAAATGTAAATGCTAAAAATGAGAAGTCTACATATTTTGCAGTCTTAAAAATTGAGAAAAGGCTTGGCAAGGCAGCAAACCCTATCCTACTTTGGGGGGAGGGAAGAAATAAGGAACTTACATCATCATAATTCTATACAGAAACACAAATCTTGCCTAAATAGTTTTATACTTAATATAAAGCATAGAGACATTTTTATTTCATAATATATGAAGCCATAAGGATGAAAAAGAAAAAAATAATCTGCAACACAATAAGAACTAGGCTTTACCTTTAGAGATATTATTACTTATCCATAAGACACTATCCAGGGCAAAGCAAATCTGTAGGTCTCAACAGTCTAGAGACATATTTCAGTCGAACTGTTATGCTGAATTTCATCCTCTGGGAAAACGTGAAAGAGGCTTGGAGATTGCTGAGGAGATGCAACATGAGTAAATAGGCAGCAATAAGCCTGTCTTTCTGATGGCTGATAAAAACCATTTATAAAATAATTGCTATTTCAAGTTCCCAAGTACTCAAAATATACATTATCAATTCTGAAGAGATTCAGGATTTAGATTAATTACTTTGTAAATGGTTATTCATTTTGTGGAAGTTATATTTAATTATATCCTCTGAATTCTAGAGGTTGATGTCATAGAGAACATCCCTGCTTTCGCATGCCCTCTGTCTTGTTATCAGTATACAGAAAAGCGTGCTGGGCCAAAATGACACTGAAGACCAATTTTCCAAAGGGAAAAATTTGCAACTGTGAAACACCTCAGAAACCCCTTTGACATGTGCATAGGTCCAGTGTGGATGGAGGTGTTATAAAGTTGTCATAAAGAGCATATTGGGGTTGGGGGCTGAGGCAGGGGTGAAACTAAGAGTGGTTCAAGTAGACTGAACCTGTCGTGGTCCCATTGGGAAAGAATACTCAAACTGACTGTTACATGGCTTGACTACATCATGTACCTGCTTCAGGACCAAACTGGGCTGAGAAACTAAATCTATGGGAGTCACTTAAAGTTTTGTTTTATAATTGTGGCACTAGATACTGAACCCAGGACCTGTACACTGAGCTACATTCCCCCCCTCCTTTCCATCTTTTATTTTGAAACAGGGTCTTGCTGAGAGACCAGGCAGGGCTCAAATTTGTGATGCTCATGCCTGAGCTTCCAGATTTCTGGAAATACAGACTTTCCTCACCCTGCCTGACTCTTCCATTTTTGAAGGACACTCTATGCCTATTCTTCCATAAAGCATGACTATAGATAAAACACTGACTATTAAGTCTGATAGAACATAAATGTAAGTTTGCTTTCCTTTGGCTGTAAGAAAACTTGATGTATGATAGGAAGAGTATAATAGTGAGAGAGTCTTCAATGATGTAGTACCAAAAATTGTTGCTAACTTTGAAAAACAGGACCAGATCCACTTTCCTCAAATTAGTTTTGACAGCAACTTTCACTGACTCTGGAATCTTAGAATTTGTTAGAAAGTGGGCTTTGTTTTCCCTGCATTGAAACTGTTCCTTTTCATAACCTTAATGTCTAGCAGTAAATGTCAACCATTTAGATGAAACACTATATGCAGACATGGTACAGAGACATATCATTCAGGAAAATACAGGTATGACACATAGAACTGGCACCAGGATTATAGTTCTTATTCTAAAAGTAAAGCTGAACAGTTTCCTGATGCTTTCCTATAAATCATTGCACCAAAGTGCACCTTTATCAGAAGAGTTAAAGCAACATGTGAAAGATAACTTCTAGCAGGTAGGTTTTTGTCTTGCTTGTTTGTTATACTTATCTTTACCAAAGTAAAAATGCCATAAACATTTGTCTCTGCAGAACTTTGAATCCTGTGGTAGGAAAACATAAAGGACACCTTACCCTTTGAACCTGTAAACAATGTGTGTGTGTGTGTGTGTGTGTGTGTATATATATATATATATATATATATATATATATATATAATTTTATCTAGCCCATGGTAGTGAAAACCCAGTTTGGAAGAAAACAAAGACTTTTAAATTATGAAACTTTCCATGTAATTTAATTCATAGCTCTTCCACTTACTGAAAGTGTCACTTTAAACAAAATATATAATTTCTGTGACAGTCAATGACATAATCTGAAAACAACAAGAAGACTGTGTATCCCGTAGGGCTACTCAGAGGATTAAATGAGCTCATATACATACAAAGTAAAATAACAAAAATGACTATAACATTGTAGTTGCTCAATAAATTTAGTTTAATTCATTCATTGTTGGCATTTTAAACATATCTGTTAGATTAAACTGCACCAAGATCATGTAACATTGAAATGTAGCCTATGCTTGGGAGAAGGCCAGCAAATGTTTTTTGCTGATTAATTGTGTTGCATGGAATTTTAGGAAATGAGGGAAAAATAAACCTGGGAGAGGGTGCTGAGGTCATGTGTGGAGATCATCTATTATAGAATATGGTGACCAGTATGCCCACAACATGGTGACTGTCACCCACAACATGGTGATGTCTCAGCTGAAGCAGAGTATGTTTGACAAGGCTGAAGCATACGTTACAGGAACTTGGGACAGGATGAGAGTCACTAAAAATGAAGAAAACCAAATCTGGCTAATGACAGCTGCCAAGGACATATGACAACTAGGAGATAACAACAGAACATGTAATCGGAGGGTACTTGACCTTGTTTATGTGGATGATTCCAACAGGTGTAATTAAATGCTGCCATATGGACTTCAGAATATATGGTTACAGATTTGATGGTAACTTCAGAGGCATCAAAAAGAAGCTACTGCCAAGCAAACACCTCTGTTGCCCATGGCCTGAATATTGAAATTATTCTCTTGGACTACATCTCTACTGTAAGGCCTTTAGAATACTAATGTGTCCTTTGTTAAGAAAGGATTTATCGCATTCTTTTTTCCTACACAAGACTTACACATGGGGAGAACTGTAGGGAAAAGTAAAGACTGTGTACTAAGAAGACACATAAAGACAAAAGTCAGGGTAGTAACAAAAACAAAAAATAACACACACAAGCTGGAGAAATTGCAGGATGGAACTTTAGAGAGAGATGGCACTGCTGAAATTCCAGGTAGTGAGTCGCATAGACTAAAAGTAGCTGCACGTTAACTGTCATATGCAGATTTTGTAATATAAAATTTATGAAATTAATGTAATTGCCAATATATATTGAGAAGTTACACTTGGCCTTGTACAAAGTGTCTTACACGCTCCTTCCATTTAATCTTCACTAGAGCCTGATGAGGTAGAGACATTATTATTCCCATCTTACATTTGAGAAAGCTCAAGTTTGGGGCCATTAGCTAACTTGTTAAATAGCAAAGTCGGGACCTGAATTCATCTCACCGGACTTCAGAATCTGTATCTTAATCACTAAAATGACAGAAACTCAAGCCAAGGGAAGTGCACACAAAGACACGAACATAGTTCATTCCTACAGTGTCATGGGCAACACACTGAGAAGGTGGGTTCTTCTTTTTTCTTTAAATATGTTTTTTTTTTAGTTTAAAGAGAATTAAAAAATAACAAAATAAGAACAACACACACAGAAACAAAACAAGGCAAAAACAATAAAAATGATACAGGGTTTCAAAACAGAATGACAGGAATTAACAGTGGTTGTTAGGTTCTTAAAGAAATGAGAATTTATCTTCTAGCATAGTGGAGACAATAACAAAATGCTACAGGCCACATGACTTATAACCAGATTTTTTAAACTCAAAAATCACCTAACTCTGTCAATGTATAGACCCTCATTATTATAACAATAAACTAATTTATAATCATTGTTAAGTGTAAAACTTGCATGTTAAAAAAAAATAACACACAACAGCAACAAAGATAACAAACTGTCTCCACTGGGAAGAAACTCACTCATGCAGCCAATTCCAGGCTTATATGGTCACGGTATTGGTGCATTAACAATGATGAATGTGTAAGTAAAGAACTATAAATCTGGGTGTAGGCACTCTTGAACATCAACTAGAAGGAAGTTAAATGATCAAGCTGTCTGCTTTCGCCAGATACCATCTCACACATTCACTAAAATAGTCCATCATGTGCTCTGAGGCAATGAAGTCATTTAAATAAAGTTTCTGTGCCTACCCTGCTTTTTTCCATCACACTTAGTTAGAAAAATAGTTTAAGTTAAAGGTACTAAATATGAATCTATTCATCTGTATCTTTCTGCAAAATAAAGAAAGGTAATATAGTATATGACTGTCTTTGTTTTTAAATGCAGCCTAAAACTGTCTGGTTTTTTCTGATAAATAAAAGTCACACCATTTGCTATCCTGAAAAATGATTTGGAGACTTAAAGTAAATTTCTGCCTCCAACCTTCTTGTTGAGACTTGTGCAGTTTTGTTGCAAATCATTTTGAATTCTGATTCTGCCAAGAGGTAACATTTAATCCCCACTTTCAACATCTCCTACCATTGAAGGACACTTCTGGCAACCCCAACTTGATTCAGATGGTTGACTCAGCAGATTGATCCTCTGGGAGATGACTGGCTATTCAAGATGCCAACCTGCATACAGCAAGAACAGTTCCTGCTTTGTTCTTTCCTGCTGTAAATTACATACCCCAAAGCAGGGCCCATGGATTAAATCGTCTAATTCTGAAGAATAATGTTAACCAAGGTATTTAGCTCTGAGAGTGAAGCTATATTCTCTAACTGGCCTTTATAAGTGATATGCTAAAGCACTGGCCTCAAGACCCTGCACTGGCTTAGAAATGCCAAACACCTGCCTCTCTGGCCAGCTCCAAGTTCAGTGACATCAGTTTGGTAGTCTGACTATGACCAGGGTAGGAGTATTTGCACCACAGGCGTCTGTAAATACTATGATCAGTCTCCATACTCTGAAAACAAAGAAAACATTTACAAATACATCACTGAATGCAAGCACTATTGGATGCCCATTCATTTATCTCTTATGTTCATCTCAATAGGTAATGAAATCTGCTGAGAGATATCATCTGTGGAACTATCCCAATACCCACAATTACCAAGGCTTCTTATTTTTCTTAATTGTTAGGAAAACAAAGGTTTTAAAACAGAATCTGTCTAGTCTTGCATATTTCAGCTCAAAAAAGAATGAGCATAAAACCTTGAAGAATTGTCAAATTGTAAGGTAAAATAAAATCTACAACCACATTAAAATTCTTCTGGAAATTGTTCATAAAACCCTTTTCCATGAAATGAGTAATGTAAGATGAATATTAGTTTTATTACCTCTCATTCTTTCCTACAATATTTTAAGTGATTTTGTAAATTTAATGCATAGCTTCCTTTTCTATAAGTGGGTTTGTTCACTCTTGAAAGGTCTGAAGCTGTATTTGAAGTAGATTTGTCCCAGTAGTGGTGGAGTTTCAATCATAGGATCAGAGTGACACGGTGTTTTTTCACCTACAAGGATGGCTTCCCCTTTCAGTCTCCTACAGGATTATCACCAGAAATGTGCACCCCATTTCTTATAAAAAAGAAACATTTAAGTATTTTTTTTGGTACCGGGTATCAAACTCAGGACTTTGCACTTGCCAGGAAGGCGCTGTGCCACTGAGCTATATCCCTGACTCCAAGAAAGAAAGATTTTAACTAACACAGTTGCATGGACATAGCCATGTACTTCAATAATAACATTTTAAAGTAACTTTAAAGCTTCCTTGAAATAGATACAGTTTTCTAAATTTCTCCTGTACTTAAACCTTTCTTTAAAATACATTACATCTTAATCTGTATTCAAATGTGCTGTTAGTTTTACCCCTTGAGCTAACATGGAGTCAGTATAGATGCCATCATATACAATGTCTTGGAGAGCATAATAAACTGGTAAAGATCCCAGGTATAGTCCTAGCTTTGTCACTAAGAGACCGTATAGCCTTGGGTACATTCTTTAAGTTTGTTAAGATCATTTATTCATCTATAAAATTAGTCTACGAGTTTTCTGGGCCCTTGTTGCTTCTGCATAACAAGATATCCCCACCTGCTTAGTGCTAGCCCAGTACTTCCAACCCAGCCCGAGGCCTGTTAGCATAACCTTCTGCTGCAGGTGCATTGTTTGAGTTAATGAAAGGGAAGCGATTACACTTTGCATTTGAAACCTTGTAAACCTCCACAGTCTCCCTCCCCTCTCCACATGTGGCCCATAGATGTGCACGGGGCTATGGCACAGGGCGTTCTTGCTCCTGTTCTCTGGGAAATGTTTGCTGTCAGCATTACTTCTTGCCCTGCACTATTAGAATGAGGTGAATTCCACTTCAAGCCTCCTGTTGTCCCAAGTCTCCACCCATTTGCACACACAGGATGGGATCTTTGTTCGGTTTCCTTACAGTAACTCCGAAGCCCTGACATAGTGGCTCTAGAGAAGTGTCACCCCACTGCTGTTCTCCCCCACCCCCACCCCCAATGTTACTCCTTGCCTGGAGGAGCTGCAGAGAGAAACAGCTTGAGAAAGTCATTTCGGAGATAGGCCACATTAATTAATGTGATGGTATTTTTTTATATAGAAGGGAACATTTGGAAACAAATTTAAACATAGATCTTAGCATAAAATATCCATTTATGTTGTTATTATTCCTGTACCTCAGCTTGCTCTGGGTCATCCCAGAGCTCTGAGAACCAGTCAGTCTCTAGGTTGGAGGTCACTGGGTAACATCTGATCCAACCAGCTATCTAATTCACAAATTTCCCACAGGAAGTCTCCGCCAACAGGATTCTCAGCACGCACTCATGAAGTAGCTGGAACCCCACCAGTGAGTAAGACAAGGTCATGGGACAATCCAGAATTTTCCTAGCACTAACCTGCTACTTGACAGGACACTTGTGTATCTCTGAGTCTAAAGCTATAGTGTATTCTTATCTGAGTTTTACAGATAGGGAAAAATGGTCAAACAGAGGCTAATAACCTGTCAGAGTGTTCACCTATGTGTCACCCCTGGCATTTGAATGCAGACTCTTCCCCATCGGCCCCTAAATCTAGTTATACTGCCTCTAGCTCATAATGGGTACCTAAAAATTACCATGTGCTTCAGTTTATATTAAACTACTTTAAAAATTTATACAAATCTTTTTTATCCATTTGCCAAGTTTCTCTGCACACCATCATTTACTATTAACTTTGCACTCTTGTTTGGAACTAACTGACAAAACAAAACTGTTCTTGCTCCCTTGGCCCTTATATGTCAAGTGTTCATATTCCAATTTACATTTACAATGTTCCCCAAAGGCCTCATGTGTTCAGAAGTGAGGCTTTTAAGAGGTGATTAGACCAGGAGGGGGCTGCACTCATTGGTAGAATGATGCACTAGTGAATTCTGCAGTTGAGTGTGCTGTTGGAAGATGAGGCTTGGCCAGAAGAGATGGGTCACTGGAGGTCTGACCTGAAGGGTATCCCTCACTCTCTGACACCTTCCTTCTCTCTCTGCTTCCTAGCTGCCATGAAAAGAGCAGCTCTCCTATATTCTGGCCCTTCCATCGTGCTGTTTCTGTACCTAAGCCTTCCAAACATAGACTAACACTTTTAAAAAGCCATAAACTCAAAATAATCTCTCCTCCTTAGAGTTATGGGTGTTAGATGTTTTGTCTCAGCCATGAAAAAAGTCACTAAGACAGATTCTGGTGCCAGAGAAATGGGATTATTGCCGTGAGCGTACTTGACCTGTGGTTTGGGAACCTTTAGAAGTGGTTTGTGGGAGGAGTTTAGAAAGGTTTGTAGATGCCAGCTAGAAATGCCCTAGAAGGCTGTAAACAAAGCTTGATGGGAAATTCTAGTCAGAGCTCAGAAGACCAGAATGCTGACAAAAATGCAGACAGTAAAGGTCAGCCTCTTCTGGTTTCAGTGGGGAACAAAATCTTCACTGGCAAATGAACTCAAAGCCATGTTTGCTATGTTCTGGTAAAAATTTGTCTGCATTTTATTCATGTCTCAA
Source organism: Chinchilla lanigera (assembly GCF_000276665.1). Classification (NCBI taxonomy): domain Eukaryota; kingdom Metazoa; phylum Chordata; class Mammalia; order Rodentia; family Chinchillidae; genus Chinchilla; species Chinchilla lanigera. Next base: position 2,671,071 of record NW_004955438.1, on the reverse strand, counting down.
GACTTTTCAGAAACTGAGAATGGAAGACAATTAAGATGGTAGAAGAAATTTTAATGCAGCCCAATCCTCAGCCTGTGGCATGGCTATTGTTGGGAGGCTTTTAGCCAGATGTATATTGAGAATCAAGAGCAAATAGCATAGCTGATTGATTTTTAAAGTATTTGAGTTTCTCCGGAAAGGAAGTACCTGTAAACAGTGCTATATAATATTGGCCAAGGAGATACTGATTGCTGAAATGTCTAGCATCAAAAAGATGCCTTGAGGGTGTTTGAAGAATGAGCAAGATCCACCTCTTTGAAGGATGGAAGTGCAAAAGTAAAAGTCTTTGTTTTGAGCAGAGAACCTCAGTGTACCCTGCTCAAGGAGAGAACCAGTTCCCTGGGATTCACAGTTCACTGTACTCAGCCCATCAGGTACTCATAGGCCTCTGCAGCCATGATACAAGAAGGCTCAGCTATGCACTTAATGTTATCTACTTAGTACTGGATGTACAAACTTTTGCACAATGCACAAGTTGAGGAGTCAGCAAGACTTCAACCCACATTTCATAAGAAAGCCTGGGAAGTGTGCCCTGAGGGATCAGTACATGAAGCTGTAAGAGTGAGGCCTAAAGGGCAGTGGAGACACCAGGAAGTTGGTGAAGTAAGGAATATCCACTGAGGAATGATGCAGGCAGTAAGTAAAGCCAACTCAAGAGAGAAGCATTGCAACCAGCAATGCTATGGGAGCAAGGCCTCCCATGCTGTTTGGAGTTCACACCTTTGCCTTGAGTGCTGTTCCTAGCACTACAGGATTTAATGTTTTCCTCACTGGATTTTGGTCCTAATTTGATCCCATTCCTTTTTCTCCCATTTCTCCCTTTTGAAATGGGAATGTTTGTTTACCTTGTGCTATTGTATGCTCCCAGTGTTTAGCTTTCTTTTTTATTTTTATAGGGGCTCACAGCTAGGAGTTTGTCTTGAGTCTCAGAGAAGACTTTGGACTTGGATTTTTCAGCAGTGCTGAAACTATTAAGATTTTAGCAACTCAGAGATGGACCAAATTCATTTTGCATAAAGAGATAGACATGAGTCTTTGGTAGTCAAAGGTAGAATGTTGTAGTTTAGATCTAAAATGTTCCCCCAAAGACTTCTTGTGCACATATTTGGGGCCTTTAAAAGGTGATTGGACCATGGGGTGTTGTACATATCAGAGTTGTCCACTGATGAGCTCAGTGCTAAGTGTGTTGCTGGAAGGCAAACCCTGACCAGAAAAGGTGGGTCACTGGGATAATGACCCAAAAAGATGTATCTCCTTTCCCGGCTTTCCCCTCCTCTCTCTGCTTCCTGACCACTATGATATGAACAGCTTTCCTCTGTCCAGGTCCTTCCACCATGCTGACTCTGTGTTTAAGCATGTTAACACGGGCTGAAACCTCTAAAAAGACATGAGTTCAGGCAAACCTACCCTACTGTAAGTTGTGAGCATATCAAGTGTTTTGTCCCAGCAATGAGGGTAGTTGGAAAGTTCACTTCCATTTTCACCATCCACTGTAATCTTACCCATCCTTCAAGGCTTGACTTCATTCACCATCCTCAGCAACCACTCTCTAGCTATTCAGTTCAGCAAAGAGGGTTTCTCTCTTCTTAGATCTGTTTGCCTACAGAAACTAATAGCCTACTCGCTCTTGCTAACTAAATATTCTTGAGATTTGAGTTCTATAAAGTAACCACTTGAATTTCTATTAGTGCTCAATGGGTTCATAGCAGAAGTTTAATAACTTATGTCAGTCTATTTCAAACGACTCCTCATATCTTAAACACTATTCTCTTTCATTTCCTTTGAAATGCTTGCGGTGACAGATACATCAATAACCTCATTTGTGAGTGGGAATAAGCACATTATTCTAAAACTCACTCAACTAATGTTGACTTTTCTGAGGCTTAAGGGGTGTATTTCTGCATGCTAACCACCAGAGGGCTTTCTTTCCTTTCTTTTCCAGGCTACCCAGCATCTGAAATGGAGCCATTAGAAATCTGGAAAAATCTGCTTACAAAAGCATTTTGGTGTCACTATTCTATGTATGGGGCCATGCCATAACACAGAGCACCCAAAATTCTAGTTTTTGGATGAGAGAGGAAACTCTTTAGTATCCTGTGATCTTAAGTCTATTCGCTAAATAAATAGGATTACAGGGGAAGAAGGGATGGGAGAACAGGGGTAGGATGGATAAAACTAGCAATATGTATCAAAGCTCATATTTTCCCTGTGCACCTTCAGCATAATATCTTCACGCTGCCATGTAATAATCATTGAGGTACCCTGTAGGTGCCTTTCTTCCCTAGACTCTAGGCAGATCAGTTTTCAGCCAGAGAGGCTGTGAGTAGAAATCTATTAATATTCCTTATTCACTGCAATGTCCCAAATATCTTGAGAACCAGATTTCTCTCCAATGTGAAAAGACAGCCCCATAGTTCTTTCTGAAATCCTCTGACAGATTTACAGGCAGGGTGGGGAGTGACCTTTCTTTCTTTGAAAAAGTGTATATAGATGTATGTTATTCATAGAAATCTGACAGAGCTGACACCTGGTTCTCCACAACTACAGCTTCCCTCTAACAATATTCCATTGACATCTATCAAGTGATGATTTTTGATAGTGGGGAACAAAAGGGATAGGTAATCAGAATTCTAAAGCACAAGCTTTTATCCCGATTTCCTCATTACAAAGTGAATCTTATTTTTAGGACGGATGAGCAGTAGCCAAGCACAGAATACTGTACCTTTCCCTAGCAAGCTCATCAGTGCTTCACACATTCGCAGCACCAGATTTGTTTCTTGTCCCAGAGCTGTGGATGCTTATGCCCAGACAGCCACACAAAGCTAATGGTTCTTTGAGAAATGTCAAAGTGCTTCTTGAGCAGTACACTGGCCTGCTCTCTTAAGTGCTGGGGAAAGGCCATCAAATTCTGTGCAAGATTCAATTCGAATCAAATTTGACATGTTGAAAGTTAATGACTTTATTATGCTTCATGGTTTATAATTCAGTCATAAGCTGTGGCAGGTTGGGCACATTTTTTTCAGACAGTTAAGAATTAGGGGAACTAAAGGCTGTCAGCTTTACCAGATGGCCATTAACTGGAAATGTGTTGTTTGAGCAAGATACACTCAGAGGGGAAAGGCCTTCATACACAGGTTCATTAGCTATGAACTTCTTTGGACCTACCTTTTAGGGAGAGGAAAGAGCTGCAGAGAAAGAGGTGGGCTGAAAGAAAAAGATTACCTTACCTATTTTCCAGCTGAGGTGGAAATACCCATACGTGGTGTAGCTTCAGGTTATAACATCATAAATGCAATAGCTTTACCAACAGCACGTAAGTTTACATTCCACATGCAATAGTCATCTCAACATGCTTGATCCAAAATGATAAATAGAAACCAAGTACAATATTTCATGAGGCAAACTTGAGTAAGTGGGAATTGAGCAATCACAGAAAAGAGTAAGGAGGTGAGGGAGGCTACGGGAAGGAATCTTTGAGCACTAGCTAAATTTATTTTCTCTACTTTACTGACTATAAAGTGGTTTCATTTTCATTGCAACATGTTCAAGGGACACTGGGCAGGACCTGAGATCACCTCAGAGTTGCTAGAAAAAGCAACACTTGCACTAATGATACACCACAGAACCCAGGCTAAGAGATAGATAAGATAAATGAATTCATGGAAGGAGTTCATCTTATAACCACCTGCTTATGAGCAAAACCCAATCATAAAAACATCTGTAAGCAGAACACACAGAAACATTATACTGTCTTTTTGATATACATTATAGTATTTAAATCCCATAGCAACAGCAAAGATTGTAAGGAACTAATTGTAATTGTCATAATTAACCGTATGCACTTCTCCACTACATTGTATAGTTTTAAAACTGGCAGATTCGAACAGGTATAAAAGAAACAGAGCATTTAAGATCCCAGGAGATGGAAGAAACAACCCTTATCCAATTCCTCTCATTCTAAATTACTGTGGGTAGAGGTACAGTAATTCCCTGGCTATTTCAAATACGGAAAACATTCACAGAGAGGACACAATTGGCATCTAAATTCATATGAGCTTTGGTGTTTTGCCATTTTGGATGTGATTTGGAAGGGGATGTTGTAAAAGAATGGAAATGATGAGGAGATCAGATGTTTATGAGTACTGAAGCAGATGTTCTTGAAGTCATTTCTTAGAAGATGTGGAATGGCTGCTGTATGGAAGAGAGCGGACATATCTTAAAGAAATAAACTTACCTGAAAACTCTCAAGGTCTCTAAAATGTTGGCAAGTTAAAAATAAATACCTCAGTTACTTACACACACACACACACACATACATATATGCATGCACACACATACACACACCAACATGCTCACACTTTCCTGGAATATCTAAGCTTAACATATGTATTATTTCTCTTTTAACCATTCAAAGCATTTCAGAAGACATATGAAAATAATAAAAAATTGTTTAAATTGGAAAGAAGGGGAATGGGCAAAGTAGTTGTAGAATCCAGCTACACAGTGTGAAATCTTAACTGTGGAACTAATATTCGCAAGTATGAAAGTCTATGGATTGTTAGAGTTGGGAGATTCCTGTACAGCAGGCCAGTACTCTGCCTCCTGCCTACTCTAATTATCACCTGTACCTCAACTTTGTGATTGCTCACTGAATAGAACATAATGCATATTCAAAGCCAATGGTATTTTCATAGGCATGAGGAGAAAATAGAAACTAAGGAATGGAAAGCATAAGTATATAAGTGGGGAAAAGAGAGAATTAAAGAAAATACTGAAAGGCTATGACTCTGTAAGAATTAAAATGATGAAAAATAAGACTTGGCAGAGCTCTACAGTGAAAGCTTCCATTTTGAAAATTGCCTTGACATTGTTGCCTGTATCGGTGAATACTGACAACATTTCTTCAGTTGTTTCCTATTTCAGAAACAGAGATTTCAAATCACAAGAAAGTGCTATAAAATTCACACTATATACTAGCAGAAACCTTCAATAAATTATTTGTAGTAATATTTTTGATGAGTGTTTTGACTTCCAGATATAGAAAGTGCAATACAATTAATAAAGAGCTTGGAATATAAACCCTTCACTACATAAAAAGAATTCTATGAAGTATAGAAGGTAAGTTCTATTGTACTCTTTTTATTTTCATTCAGCCAAAGAAGATAGCTGTAGTAGACTTTTTTCAGAACTCTGACATCATACACATCACTGGTTTATTTCTCAAACTATCACTTATTATTATTTAAAGAATTTTGCAGCAGATAGTAATATGTTACAAAATATGCGAGAGCATAGGAAGCAACAGAAAGCAGACAGAAAGAAATTATTATTAAATGAGGCATGGCCAGCATATAATGGTTATCTGAATATAAAACCATTTTGTGGCTGCCTAAATGTAATGATGAACTAAATATAAAACCATTTTGTGGTTGCTCAAGAGTATTTTTTCAACCAAATTATCAAAAGCTAACAAGATACTGACCAAACATAGATTAACCTTACGTGTTTCCCTAAAGTAAAGCAGTTTAAAGTCTGTTCTACCCTGTGAGTGCCTGGAACTATGGCAACAAATTGTACTGAGAACTAGATTAGGTAAATATAAGAATTCATCTCTTTCATTTCTCAGTGAAACTCTGAAAATTGACTATTGTGATTCTCATTTGACACATAACAAGAATGTAAGAAAGATGATAACTTGCCCAATCAGAAAAAATCAATCGAAGAATAAGGACTTGATTCAGGTATAGCAGTTGAATGGCAGCTTCCAGAAAAATAGGTCCATGTGCTCATTCCTGGAACCTATGAATGCCTCCTCATATGGCAAATAAATGACTATTATCTTATATAACAAAACATGTGGTTAAATTAAGCATCTTTGAGGGTGAGGCTTATCTTCAATTGGCCAGGTGGGCCTTAAATGCAATCCTAAGTATTCTTATAAGGCAGACATAGAAAGGAACAGGCATGCAAAACAGAGAGGGCCATGCAAGGGCCATGCGAGGGCCATGCGAGGGCCATGTGAGGAAGGAGGCAGAGGCGCGTGACGCAGTCACGGCTGAGGAATACAGGCATCCATCAGAAACTGGAAGGGACAGGAATCTCTTCTAGAGACTGTGGAGGGTGCACAACTAACTTTGCTCCTTGACTTAAGACCTCCAGCCTCCAGAATGGGAGAGAATAATTCTTTTGTAAGGTACCAAGTTGGTGGCAACTTGCTTAGCATACTTGCAACTAAAGAAAACCTTCATGAGCACAAAGTCCTACTTTTACATGAGTGTCTTTTTTCTGCCCTGAAGTGAATATGATTATCCAGGAGGAAGCAGAAAATAGAGAAGTATTGCTTTACACACTGCTCTCTTTAGGCAACTTTGATGCCAAAGAAGCCAGTTCTAACACTGATCCTTTTACACGGTTAGTATTATATTTGTGAAAGTGAGGGCTGATTTGGACTGAAAGAGTCTTTCTAGTTCTAAGAGTCTCTACAATTATCTTTCTGTTTCTCAATAAACATGTTGAATGAATAAAAGAGGCAGTGAATGAAAATGTTGCTATGCATGGAACCAAAATAATCAGGCCTCATTGTATCTCAGAAGCGAGTATTAAAGCCAAAAAGAATTAATGTCATACCAAAATATCACTCTGCAGGACAATAATCCGGTCTGATTATAAATGATCAGATTAAAGGGAGTGAATAATTAAATCTATGTTAATAATATAACCAAACTTCCTGCAGTGAAATTTTACAGCGGGAGCAAGAAATCTGAGATATAATTCAATGCAAGAAAAAGAAAACCCTGAAAAGTTAAATTTAAAGGAAAACTTTGATTCCTGAGATAAAAGAAAAAGAGTATATTGTGTTTTCTATGTATTAGACAGTATTCTAAGTACTTTTCAGCATAAAATTATTTAACCCTCACCCCAACCATGAGAGATGGGAGCTCCCATCATGTCCACATTACGGATGAGAAAACATATTCCAGAATTCATGAAATTACATAGCACTAATGAAGTAACTAGGAAGCAGAGTGGCTAGTACAGCACCCTGTGGAAACACTGGTGATGGGTAATCCAGGCGGTGGAGTTGAGAAAGAACTAAAACTATGCACATGAAACCTACTAGATCGTCAATTTATTCTTTCATTTTTAAGGTATATTTGGACAACTACATTTGGCACTTTACTAGGTGTTGGAGATAGCAAAGAAAACAAAATAATAAAAGAGGAAAATATTCTAACACAAAGGGAGAGATAACTCATACATGGGAGCAAATAAAGCAGAATCTTTAAAAGAGGATTTAGGGTAACATGAATGAATCTGAAGAAAAATTATCTATATTTTATCTATATTTTATTAAGGAATTCTTCATACGTAAATCTTTCCTAAAAGTATTTCAGCGGATACAGAAGCTCTTGAAATCCAAGATGGTGCCAGAAGGATACAAAAGATCACATGGTATCAATTCTGAAGGAGCTCCAGGGACCCAAGAGAAGGAAAGGATTATCCACTAACATGAGAAGAAGCTAGGCAGAAAAACAACTGGGACACAGTTTACAAAAATAACCCATTTGGTTATAAATACCAACAAAGCCAGATATAATTTCTAACAAAGCAAAAATGCTTCTCAGTGATTCTAAGTGTTTAGATCAGAAATCACTCTAGTCTGTTCTTTTCAACTCTGTGATAAATGGATTTGTTCCATGATAGGAACAGGGGTAAATGCTCAGACTCTTAAATTTAGAGGAAGTGGGTTTGAATAATGACTCTGCTAAATACCAGCTGTGTGGCCTTAGGCAGGTAACTTAAAAACTTCCAGTTTTACTTTCACCCTCCTCATAGCTTGGCAAAGAACAAGTGTATGTGAAATGTTTCACTACATGTTTGGTACTTAGTAAACTTTGCGGTTTGTGTGAGTGTTCCCCAAAGGTGCATGTATTAAAGACTAGATCCTCAGGCTTGGATATTAGAAAGTAGTGGAGCCTTTAAGGGGGGAGGGTGAGTGGGAGATCCTGGTCACTCGAGGGGACTGTGGATCCAGGTCGCCCAGTCTCTTCTTGTGTCCCGGCTCATGATGTAAGGGTGAAGTCTGATAGATGACACTCCTGCCATAATGTGGCAATGAGGTCACCTGATCTTAGACTATCACCTCCCAAACCATAAGACAAACCTTTTGTCTTTATAAGTTCAGTGCCCCTGGACTTTTGTTATACTAAGATGGAGCTAAATAATACAGCAAAGTTTCTGTGCCTGGCAAATAGTAGTATTATTATCAAATAATTACTACTTTGACCAATCATTGTGTCTAGAATAATTTTTAAATTTTTACCACTTCACCAATATTCTAGTCTTCCTCCTTTGGAATGAACGGTAGGATTGGATTTCTTTGTTCTTTTTCAGTTAGCACTGTTATGTGATTTTTCTGGGCTAATAGAACATAGTTGAGAAAAGTACCACTTCTGGACAGAAATCTTGGAAGTCTGGTCATGAGTCCCCTGATTTCCTTCCTCCTTGCAGACTGACTAGCAACATTCTAGGTGGAGACATTTTCCTTGCCTAGGTCCTTGAATAGTAATGACACAAAGACCCTAGTCAATTTGTGATTAGTGTGAAGTAGGGAATGTGAAATAAGCTCCATTGTTACCCTACTGAGAGATAAAGTTTATTTGTTACTTCAGCCCAATCTAACTTATCCTGACAAATGCAATAGTTTCCCAGACTTGTTTTGACCTTTAATTTACAAATAGTACAAACACCCTCTGTCCACTTACATATTGCTTCAATGTCTATTTTAGCTCTTGTTACCTATGTGCCCTTTTCAACTGATCATAAATCAAGGGTGTCTTGTGGATTGAAATTTCCATGGGAAAATAATTGAATTTGTAATTCTCTTTGCATAACAGAGCCTGAAACAGTACCAAACAAGATTTGGTATTCAATAAATGCCTTTTTGACAGTGATAATGACAGAGATGATCATTAAACCATCTTCATAATAATCCATTAATGTCCATTCCCACCTACTTTCCTTTAACCAAATAGCTTTCTTAGAAGGAAGACAGTTATTTTGAAAACAACTGTCACCAAAGAAGGAATATAGCTTGGGATTTTTCCTCTCTCACTGTTTCAAATATACTCTGAGACAAGAAAAATCTGTAAAGCTGGTCTTCCTCGGCCTTGCATTAATGCCCCCAAATAAGTAGCAAAAATTTAACTGTAATTCCTGTTCTGTAAAGGAAATGTGGAAACAATTAGTCCTTATACAAGTTTTCCTTACTGGAGCACTGATGTGTGAAAACACTTGGAGAGTATTTGCACAGGTCAGAAAGAAGCAGAGGCAGGTGATGAGGGCCTCTGCATGCAGATGTGACGGTCTTTCTTTATGCTTGCCAGGCCCACCAAGATCCTAAGACATAAGACCTGCTTGCTTCAGCTAGGGCAGTTAGTGATCAGAGTGACATGGCCTGGACTAGGTGCAGAGGAAGAAAGGTGGACAAGGAGGACAGAGGACAAGAGAGTCAGGGCATGTGCCCACCATTTCCACGTGCCTTCCTGTTGTCACTCAAAGGTGGTCTGCAGAGCCAGTCCTGGGTGGAACACAGATCATCTGAGGATCCAGACCCATGGCCTTTACTCCAGGTGGTGTAAGGATTACTGAGGAAGATTCAGCCAAAAAGCAGACAGTGAGTGAAGAATGAAGCACTTGGACAAATCAAAGTGAAAGGACACAGGCTCAGTTGCCTTTAAAATAAAAAGCAAAATTCTTACCAAGACTGTTTATGGTCAGCATTATCTCATCCTTCCTGCCACTGTAAGGCTCAGCTCTTTCTCTGATACTCTCAGTCCCATTCTTGTCAAGTTCTTTGGAGTACTCTGGTGCATCTCTATCACCCATCAATCTAAGTGTGGCTCTAATGTCGTGTGCTCAGTAAACCTTCCCAGACACTCCACAGCCAGAAGAATCAGCAGGTCTTCCAGTCATATACCTGCACACACTGAAACTTCCCTTCATAGCACCTGAGGAAGTTGAGGATTTGATTGTTGCCTTGTTTATTTATTTAGCATCTGTCTCTAGTACAAACTATGGAATCTCTAGCACCCATTACTCTCCCTGACCCAAGCGCCATGCTAAGCAGATAACTGTAAAACAAGCAAATCTAGTACAGACAATGGAGTAAAATATACCTAAGAGCTTTGCTTCTTTTGAACAAAACCACCTCTCTTTCCCTTCCAGCGTCTGCTTCCAGAGGCCTTTCCTTATGGAGATCTAGACATTTGGCCTTGGCAACTCTTGACTAGAAAGAGTTCCAGTGCAAGAGAACCTTAGGTGGAGTATACACATAACAGATGTTATCCCAGAATTAGAAGGCAGCTACAGTGAGGAATTGATGTTCAACCCTCCAAGACAGGCAAAATTTTCCTTCATTTTCTTCAGCCAAAGCTTTTATAATTTGTTGAGAACCTCAGAATGTTCTCATATTTCTTGCATAAATTGTCAAATTCTCTTGGACACATTTGGAAAATTTGAGGTACTAAAAGTTCCCCCTTCCACTAGTACATCCCCACTTCCAGGTGTTTTTCACAATCAGTCAGAACAACTGAGCTGAGTTAGGAAATAGTTCACAGAACACAGCTTTTCCATTCCAAGAGTTAACCTAAAAGTCTTGATAACTTTCTAGAAGAAGAATAGAAGTGCACAGATCCAATTCAATTTCTAGAGGTATCAAGCTCTGTGGTTTTTACGTCCTTAACTACAAGAAACATTGGTGCAAGGACTAAGTTAAGCAAGTGAGGAGGAAAGAGCTGCTGGTAATTTAGAATACACTCACCCCAGAGAGCTGGGTCTTGCTGAAATGAGTTATGTACAAAAGAAGCCGTGGGTGTTTAGCCCAGTGGTAAAGCACTTAGTCAGCTTGCACAAGGCCCTGAGTTAGATACCTAGCTCTGCAGGACAGGAAGGAAGAAAGAAAGGAAGGAAGAAAGGAAGGAAGGAAAGGAAGAAAGAAGGAAGGAAGGAAGGAAGGAAGGAAGGAAGGAAGGAAGGAAGGAAGAAAGGAAGGAAGGAAGAAAGGAAGGAAGGGAGGAAAGAAGGAAGGGAGGGAGGGAGGGAGGGAGGGAGGGAGGAAAAGAGGAAGGGAGAAATGTAAAAGAGAAACAGGCCTCCCACCTTCTATAGCACAGATGCCTTACACTGACCACAGCAACCCTAACCCATGGCTAGAACCATGATAGAGAGGTCCTGAGCAAAGAAAGAGCAATAGTGATCAAGATCAAACATGGCTGATGAGAAAAGACAATCAGGGAGGATACACTGAAAGTAGAGGTATTCTGAAACAGGGTTAAAGTATATCACACCCTGAAAAGGGAAATTAATCTGAAAGATAATACATGTAGATCAAACCAAACATCTGGATCTTTAAAAAGGGGAAGCAGTGCCACCCCTGGGATCTGTATCACCTCTGCTTCTGCTCCATCTAGAGAAACCATCCCAAGAGCCTCTCAAATAGCATGAAGAACCGAACTAGCACCTCATAGACCAGACTCCTGGGACTCCCAGCTACCACCCCAAATGCCAGGGATGCTGCATCCCAGCAGCCCCTTCCCCAGCACTCAACATGGGCAAGGGAAGCTCCTGCACTCAGGCAGAGAGAGGGTAAAAATGGTGAAAGATGCCTGCTGAGCCATCAGCAGAGACCAAGCACGGATCACATCCCCAAAGTCAGAGGGGAGAGAGCGTGCCCAAACAGTTAGCCCAGAGTGAGCTCTTCCCTACCCTTCCATAAAGACAGAAAAATCTGAGTTAGCAAGAACATCTGAACAGAGACCATCATTAAGCTCTGGGCAGGGGGTAGGGTGCCCCTAAACCAAGCCCAGGGATTGAAGGTGAAATAGAGCTCAGAGTCATAAAAATTATTTCACATCCTTCTCACCTCAAAATAACTGAGGTGGTTGGATCATGGGACAGAGGCAAAAGGCTGAGTACAGCTCTAAGTACAGCTCTAAGTACAGCTTCCACCTCAGAGGCTGCTCAGAGAAACAGACACACCTCACTGCTTCCAGGCAGCCTGCTACTGACAGACGGGGAAGCTGTGAGTGCGGCTGCAGGCAGAGACTGAGGCTGGAGCAAGAAGGGGCTGTGTGGACTCTCGGGCTTTATGGCACAGCGGCCAGGTGGGAATTGTGAGGGTGCTCTCTTGCCAGAGTGTGTGATTTGTATTCCCACTACATTTTCTTTTTTGTTTTGTTCTATTTCCCTCTCATTTTTCTTTGCTTTACACTCTCTCTTACCTTCTCCCCATTCTTTCTCTTCAATTCTTGCTCCTGTACTGACACTAATACATTTCTGACTTCTTTCTCCTACTTTTAAATTCTCTTTTTCATTTTTTCCCCTATATTCTGCTCTCTCTCACTTTTTCCTATCTTTTCTCATATTAACATTCTGTTTTCCCTCGTCTTATTTTACCCGTCTCTTCATCTTCTTTCACCTCTTCTCCACCTTCCAGGTACACAAATACATCACCACCTTCCAACTTTGCAGCTTACCTCAATCCCAAAATATATCTCTCTCCTGCTATATCCTGCCAATCCCCTCAACACTTACCTTTTACTCTAACTATAAAAGACATCCAAAAGAGTCTGACCTCCTATCCAATCCTTTGCATATTATTATTTCCCCATCTACCTTTCCTCCTACTGACTCACACCCCTTTCACTGACCCCTTCTTCTTGTACCTCCCTTTTTTTCAACATTGCAGGCTACCTGCTAATAACAATATAGTATGCTACTGCCAAAGAGTGAAGATAGAGATGAATGATTGAATACATATAAGTAATGTGTGATTTGATCTGTTGATGTTCGTAATTTTCTCCCTACAACACAGTGACAGGATCTAAACCATTTAAATTGAATAAATGGGCTGGAGATTTAGCTCAGCGGCACAGTGACTACCTGGCAAGCACAAGGTCGTGAGTTGGATTACCGGTACTGAAAAAAAAGAAAAATAAATTAAATAGATGAAGGGGTGAACACCATCTCAGGTCAAATAAAGACAAGTGCACATCACTGGGAGGTAGACTCTAGCCAAAAAGATATCTCCTCACCCTACTTGACCTCAGCCCTCAGAACCAAACACACACACACACACACACACACACACACACAAAGGAACATAGGAAAACAAGGTAAAATGGGTCCATATGATCTCCCAACTCTCCCAAGGCAGATCCAGAGGGCACTGAGGGAGAGAGAAACAAACACCAGATAGTGGAACTGTACAAACTGATTAAGGAGAAAGAAAGGAAACATGGCAAGTTCAAAAAGTTCACAGAGGATATGACTCCCCACATAATTGAACTAACATACAAAATGACCAGTGTGGATATGGAAGCAACAAATACAATACAAGCCAGGCTGACCAAAACAACTCAAAACAGAAATGACAAATTTGCCAAACAGATAGACTCCATCAAAAGATGTCTCCTAAAATACCAGAGATAAAAATTTTACAGTATTCATAAATTGCAGAAATGACCAGTATGAAGGCAGGGTGTCTGAAATGGAGAACAAGTGGCAATTTACAACAAATCCCTCAGAGAAATTTCAAAATATTATGAGAACAACTGTGGAGAAGGACATTTTTTAGTTACTCTTTCAATGTATTACCTCAAGCCTGACCAAGCGATATGATTGTTTGGTTCCAGAGGAAGTCTAGCAAAAGCATTGGTGGAAAGGGAATGATTGCAGCACCTGTGTCCCTGTGGAAAGCTGAGGGACAACACTAGATGCTTTGCTGAGATATGCCCGAAGGAATGATAACATGATGGCTAGCTAAGTCAAGTCTTATTTCTGTGGTAATTGAGTTGTATTGTCCTTGCTAAACCTGTTGATATCCTCCCATTTGCCCAGCTGCTTCCTTTGCTCTTTCTTAATAAAAGGTTACTGAAAATAGTAATCAGGGCTTCAGTCCAAAAGGCTGCAAACCCCCTGATCCCAGAATTTTGCCTCTCTTCTTTTTCTATTTTCTCTTGCTTTTTTATTCATCTGTGGGCACCTCATTCTCGAGACCTGTTCACCCTGGACAGAAACAGATTATAGACCAACTAACAACAACAACAAAATCATTTAATAACTACTAGACAATCCTAAGAGGACCAACTTAAGGCTAATTGGAGCTAGAGAAAAATTAGAATACACCACAAATGGAATAAAATATATGTTTACAGAAATTATAATACAAAACTTTCCAAGTAGGAGGAAAGATTTCAACATACAGGAAAGTGAGGCTTACAGAATACCATTTAACTGTGATGAAAATAGAAGCTCCCTGTGACATATATTAAACAAAATCCAAGTCACGAAAAGAAGACAGAATTTTAAAAGCTGTCAATGAAAAGCCAAAAATCACATATAAAAATAAACCCATTAGGCTGACCCCTGACTTCTCAATACAAACTTCAAAGGCCAGGAGAACCTGTACTGAAGTGCTTCATTCCCTAAAAGCAAATCTTCCAATTTCAAGTAATATAGCCCATAAAATTTTCTTCAAGATAGATGGAGAGATAGGGATATTCCATAACAAAGAACACCTTAAGATATACATATATACCAAATCAGTACTCAAAAATATACTCAAAAATATCATAGACAGAGATGACAAAGCCAAAAAGCCAAAAAATTCAGATGGAATGAATACACCAAACAAGCCAAATAGTTAAACAAAGAAGAACTAAAGAAGCCATCAGAACACAATGACAGAAATAAATCAATGTTTTTGAATAATAATTCTCAATGTAAATGAACTCAATGCTCCAGTTAAAAGACATAGGTTGGTGGAGTGCATTACAAAAATAGAACCCAACAGTCAGCAGCATTTAAGACATTCATCTGATCCTAAAGAAATTCATAGACTAAAAATCAAAGGATAGAAAACAATATTTTATGCACCGGGATCCCAAAAATGAGCAGGGATAGCAATTTAACTTTCAGATAAAGTAAACTTCAGACTGCTCAGAAAGAGATCAGAAACTGATCAGAAGAGGCAAAGATGGTACTGCATACTAGTTAAGGTAAAAATTTAACAAGAAAGTTATAAAACAAATAATGCGGTACATAAGGATCAAATTAATTCAAACACAATCACAGTGGGTGACCTCAATACCCCACTTTCACCAAAAGACAGATCACCTGTCCATTAAGAAAACAAAAAAGCCAATTAAGAAATGTCAGAGATGAACCATACCTTTGAACAAATGGATTCAATAGATATCTACAGAGTGTCCTACCCTACTAAAATAGAATGCACGTTCTTCTCAGCAGCATATGGAAATTTCTACAAAATAAACCACATAATAGTCCACAAAGCCTGCTTAAATAAATACAAAAATCAAACTCACCCCACATATACCCAGACCATTATGCAGTGAAACTATAAATCAATGACAACAGAAACCACAGAAAATATATAAACATCAACTCCTGAACAATCAGTAAAGTCACAGAAGAAATCAAAGAAGAAATTAAACAATTTCTGGAATCAAAGGATAATCTTAGTATAACACACCACAACTTATGCAATACAATGAAAACAGTCCCATGAGGGAAGCTTATTGCATTCGATGCTCATGTTAGAAATACAGAGCAAGTTCAAATAAATAACCTCTACTAAGCCTCAAAATACTAGAAAACAACAATCTAAACCCAAGCCTATTTCAAGGAGGGAAGTTATAAATTGAGACTAGAACAATACAAAAAAAAAAAAATCAACTAATTGAAGAGCTCGTTCTTTGAAAGAATACAAAATATATGAACTGTTAGCCAAGCTTACCAAAAGAAGGAGAGAAACAACTCATGTCAATGCAATTAAAAATGAAAATGGTGAAATCACAATGAAAACCATCAAAATCCAGAAAATAGCCAGTAACTATGAAAAATTGCACATCAACAAATTTGAAAATCTTGGAGAAAGGAACATATTCCTGGAGACACACAAATTACCAAAACTGAATCAAGAAGACATAAAAATTTGGAACAATTCATGACCAAGCTAAGAAACTGAAGCAGTAATAAAAAAAATACATACAAACTAGAAAAACCCAGGACCTGATGGACTGCTGATATCTACAAAGCCCTTAAGAAGAAGGTTATACCAATACTCCTCAAACTCTCTAATCAAATAGAAAAGGAAGGGATGCTTCCAAACTCAATTCTGGAAGTCACCATCATTCTGATCTTCAAACCAGGCAAAGATTCAAGCAAACAAGAAAATTACAGGTCAATCTCCTTAATGAACATAGATGTAAATATTCAATAAAATATTGGCAAATATAGTGCAACAAATCATCAGAACATACACCATGACCAAGTATGTTCCATCTCAGGACTGCAAGGAAGGTTCAACATATGCAAATCAATAAATGTAATACATCACATAAATATGATCAAGGAGAAAAATCACATGATCACATCAATAGATGCAGAAAAAGCTTTTGACAAAATGTAACAGTCATTTATGACAAAAACTCTGAAGAAAATAGATATAGAAGGATCTTACCTCAAACTGATAAAAAACATCTGTAACAAACCAACAATCAGTACCATATTAAATGAAGAAAAGCTGAAAACTTTTCCTATAAAATGAGGAGCAAGACAACGATGCCCATGATCACCACTCTGGTTCAATATAGTACAGTACTAGTAATATTATCCAGAGCAATCAGTGAAGAAAAAGAAATAAACAGATTTGAATAAGAAAGAAAGAAGTCAAATTATCTTTATGGTCTATGTATTTCTTTTTGTTATTTTGTTTTTTTTTTCTTTTCTCTTTAAAATGAAAAACAAAATTTATATGCATATACAAGGATAGCTGGGATAAGTGTATTGCTGATGGCTGTGATTTACTGAATGGTTAATGTTTAAAATTTTCTTTTTTCTTGGCCAATTTGGCATGCTTGTATCTGGTAATCAGAACAACTGATTTGAAGACAACAATAGGCAGTATAAGAACAATTGTTGAATTCCTACTATCTTGTATGGTGAAGCTAAGCATCATTTCCAATTTTTTTTTATTACTTCTTACTGTCGTTGATTATTTGATCATTCTTACATTCTTACATCTGGTGGACTGAGCAAGTTCATTGATGATAACAGTATGTAATGTAGCAACTACTGTTAACTTTTATCATTTTGTTTTGAGGCCATGTATTGTTTCTGTTGTTTTTGTGCTGTTTTTATTTTTGTCTTCATTGTAGTTGTTTTGTTAGTTTTTTCTCTTTAAAATAAAAAAAAAATTTTAAATTATCTTTATGTACAGATCACATGATCCTTTTCATAGAAGACCCAAAACAATTCCACAAAAGATTTCTATAACTAATAACCAAATTTAGCAATGTAGCAAGATACAAAAATCAATGCAGAAAAATCAATATTTTTCCTGTACACCACCAACAACTCATTGGAAAGAAATCAGGAAAGCAATGCCATTTATAATAGCACTAGAAAAAATTACCTATGAATGAACCTACCCAAGGAAGTGAATGACCTTTATGATGAAAACTACAGTACTTTGAAAAATGAGACTGAAGAGGACATCAGAAAATGGAAAGATGTCTCCTGTTCCTGGATAGGATGAACCAACATTATCAAATGGCCATAGTTCTAAAATTGATTTAATGCAGCCCCAATCAAAATACTGATAGCATTCCTCACAGAAGTAGAAAAAAATTCCTGAACTTCATGAAGAATCAGAAGAGATCCAGAATAGCAGAAGCAATCAGACATGTGGATCAGTGGAACAGAATAAAAAATGCAGAAACAACGCCAGACACATTCAGCCACCTGATCTTTGACAAAAGGGCCAAAAGCATATGCTGGATAAGACATAGTCTCTTTCGTAAATGGTGCTGGGAAAACTGGCTCTCCACATAAGATGGGACAGAAAATATCCCATATCACTCACCTTGCATTAAACTAAAATAAAACTGGATCAAAGATCTAAATTTTAAAACAGAAACACTTAACCTACTGGAAGATAAAATAGGTAAAATTCATGAAATCATAGGTGTAGGGGAGGACTTTCTGAAGAAAATTTCAATTATAAAAGAAATAACAGCAAGAGCCAAGTGGGATTATATCAAATTAAAAATTTTTTGTACAGCAAAGGAAACAACCAACAGAGTGAAAGGACAACTTCTGCAACAGGAAAATATTTTTGCCAACTAAACATTAAACAAGGACTAATATCTAGAATATATAAGGTACTCTGAAAAATTAAATGTCCCATAATAAAAGGCCCAGTCAAAAAATGGGCACCTGAAACACATAGACACTTCTCAGAAAAAGAAATACAAATGGGCAATAAATATATGAAAAATTGTTCAACTTCACTGGTAATTAGGGAAATGCAAACTAAGACACAGACTTCATCTCATTCCAGAAAGAATGACAATCATTGAAAAATCTGATAATAACAAATGGTGGTGAGGCTGTGGTGAGAAAGAAATAATCCTACATTTCTAGTGGAAATGCAAACCAGTACAATAATTATGGAAATCAGTATGGCAATTTCTCAAAAAACTAAAACTAGAAATTCCATTTGACCCAGCAATGCTCCTTTAGATATATTTCCAAAACCAGAAAGACATCATATTACAGTAATATATGCATATTTGTGTTTATAGCAGCACAATTCCTAATAGTTTAATCTTGGAAGCAATCTATACTCTATGCCCATCAACAAATAAATGAATAAAGAACACATGGTATCTAAATACAGCGGAATACTACTCACTTAGAAAGAATGATAAATTTCAGGCATTTATGAGAAAATAGATGCACCTTGGAACCATAATGCTAAGTTAAATAAATCATACATAAAAATGTAAATACCATATGGCTTCTCCCGTGAGAAATCTAAAGCACAAATAAAGCAAAAACAAAATAAACAACTGAAAAAAAAAAAAACCAAAGAGATAGATCTTTTGCAAATGGGAAGGGGATCAAAAGTCTGAGGGGAGAGGGGACATGAAAGGACTTGGGATGTGTCATATATACGTGCCAGTTCCTTACAGTAAGCATAATCACTATGTCTTGCAAACATTAACTGAAAAAAAATTACTGTGATGGAAAAGGATGGAATCTAAAGATAGAGAGATGGAGGAGAATGGGGAGGCAAAGGGGATAGAAAGAATGAAGATATGTTCAGCATATGGACCCGCTCCCTCAACTAAACGTAAATAAACATCACCTACTACAAATATATACAAGTAAAGATAAATTAATAAGTATTTTAAAAATACTTTAAAAAGAAAGTTTTCAGAACATAACTGCCTGGAGGGCAGAAGAGCTTCAAGATCAGAAGAAATTTTTGCATAAGAAGGTTGATAGTGAAGAAAAGCAGTTCACAGATGGAGCCTTAAGTCAGAGAAATGAGGAGTGTTTCATCTGTATTTGTGATGTATGGGTTCCTAACTTTTGGCTTGATAAAGCCTTTCTACAGTTTTCTCCTTTTCCCTTGAATTCTCAGGCCGGAATACTTTTTATCCCTATACATGTTATCCCTATATGGCCTGTCCACAGTAATAAAGAGTATGTAATAACAGAGAGAGACAGAGAGAGAGAAAGACAGACAGAGACACAGAGAAAGTAAGGCACTTCTCCTCGATACTCATTCACCTATCATGCTCACTCCTCTATTCTTCCCTAATAAGGAATAACAGGCACAAGGTTGTGAGTTCGGTTCCCGGTACTGGAGAAAAACCAAAAAAAAAAAAAAAAAAAGGAATAACAGGCTATAAATCAAGAGTAGAATCTTGGACCAAAGCCATTTAACAATACACATTTCTGGAGGAAGAAATGACCAAAATCCTCACCTGTGATCAGAGAGAAAACTGAGTTTGTCCCATGTATTTGTGATAATGAACTCTGGAAGAATTCTGACCCTGGACTCAAGTTCATTTTCTCACAGCTCCTAACTGTACACCCTTAGCTTAGTAATTTAATCTCTGGATATCTTAATTTTCTTGTCTATAAAATAGAAAGAATAGTAGGAACCTCTCAAGATTATTTTGAGAATTAAATAAAATAGAGGCCTGGAACAGTGTTTGCAAAAGGGCTGGCAACCGGTGTAAGTGCTTAATAAATGGCAGCTGTTACCGACATAATGGCTTAACATGCATTTCAAAGCCACATTATAAACACATTTTTTCAGGAATATCTGTGCGTCCATATTTTCCAGTCAAGAAGGAAATTTGTAAACATGTGTGTTGTAAAAAGGAAATGTGTTAGAAAAAGTTATGTGTTTGTTGAATTTAAAACCTCCATTATATATCTTAGACGGCAATGCTGATGGTGAGGGGAATATGCGCTAGTCCTATTTTCTTTGAAAAATCCCTCTACGCTGAAATCTAATACAAAAATCGAGTTATATCAGTAATTTCTAATTTGTACCTAAGACCACTCTTTAGTATTGCTCAGTAAAAATCTGTTTAGCTTTCCCTACATTTTTATACAGGTACTCATCCTTAACTTCCAAAGAATTAACTCAAAAACATACTACCTAATCCAACATAAGTTCGAAACTTATAAAAGCAAGATTTTGTATCTATATACATAAGTGTTTTGGGATTAATTACTGTCTTGTGACATAATATGCAAAACTGGGTCTCATGAAATATGGAAAAGTCCCATAACTGGAGCATTTCAATATAAGAGTAGTTGAAAGCAGGGTGGGAGATTACCAGTCCAGAGAGGGTGACTTCTTTCTTTATCTCTAGTTCTGGAGGGGTCAGAACTAAGAGGAAGGGACTGACCACTACTAACAGATGTTCTTCAAGGATCTTTGCTTTTCTAGTGGAATTAGAGAAAGGTGCTGAAGGACAGTGTGTCTCATTCCACTGAAGTAGGAACCATTCTCAAGGAGGGGAAGTTGCCACGAAAATAGAGATGAAGGACCAGTCCTGGGATACAGCTTTTACAGGCTGACACCTGCCAGGAGCATTCAAAAGAACCCAAGTTGGATCCAATATTAAATCTCCAACTCAACAGACAAGTTAAACCTAGCAAAGGAGATCTCAGATGAGGAGAGAGGTTTGTTTTCGTATTAATGGGAGCTTGGCTAATCCAAAGGTACTTTGCTTCTGAGCTAAAAGAAAGGAAGGCTTCATGTTTCTGAAGGCTAGAAACATTCAATTCTGAATGAACCACTGCAAATTAAGCAAACTAAGGTACATGCACAATGTCTCTTTGCATACAGGTTAGACAGCCACATACCTGAGCTCCATCCTGACCCCAGGCAAAAGATTCTTAGTGGTGGAGGAAGACAGCAGGTGACAACGTCAACCAGTGCACTTGAACCCTGACTTCACTGACCCCAAACTGCAGGTATGGGATGCGCCTTGTGACTAAGGTTCACTTCAAAGAAAGGAAATATGGATCTTAACTGTGCCATGACAAGAAAATCACCAACACTGACACACAGTAGGACTTCAGCCCAAGCCATTCCCAGTCCTATCTATCTATTCCATTTTCTCTGGGCCTTCCATGAGTGCAAGGCTGAATCTTCCTACTCATATAAATCATCCTGTTCAACATGGATTATATCTAAAGAGAGTAACCGGACAACAAACTAAACAAAACTACATATAGGAAATAATACTAGAGCTCATGAAACCCTTGTAGAAGGCATAAATTGTGCCGTTTTACTTTCCATTAATTTCTCCTCTTCCTGAGGGTTCCAAATTACCGCACTGAGTTCTAAGGGAAAAACCTTTACTGAAAGTCTAAGATTTCTCAAGTTGTGATTCCAAGACAACCTATATCAGAGCTAGAGAACATGCTTATTAAAATGTATATCCTCCATCCCAAAGCAGCCACTGAATTAGATGTTCTGAATATGGAGGAGAGGAAACTACATTTTACCCAGCCTCTTAGTTGGGCAATAAAATTGTTGTTCCTATCTTATGAATAGCCTAGCAAAAAGTGGGTGGAAGCCTTTTTGAACAATATTTACATTCAAGGCAGTATGAGCTAGGATTTTTAAGGAGAAAGATGTTTTTACAGCTCCCCTTCCCATCAGATAAAGGAATAAGTAACATTCTCCTCTTTTCCAAGTATCCTATGTTGGAAAATAGAAACATCTTAACTTTTTCAAGCTGGTACAATTTTAACACTTGAGCTTTCGGGATGAAATAGACAAATTTTGGAAGAGATCTTAAAACATGAGTCAGTGCACGCTGTGCATCAGAGCAAGACCAGAAGCTTGACAAATTATAGGGGCGCCCTGCAGGCCTTCGGGGAACAAAAGCAAAGGGTATAAACGCAAAGTTGTAATTAGAGTTACAGTTGCTAGAAAACGACTTGATTAGACAGTTGTGGGAGCCCGTGGAAGATGATTTCTTTCTGAGGTGGAGCCAGGTCTCAAGATGAGATCAAGATGCGGAACAGTATGTTTTCCTAATGACGTGGTCTTGGTCACTTTGAAGGAGTGGGCCCTTCCTCAAGGTTGCACTTATTTACATGATTACCCCAGCAAGTTTCCAGAGGCAGCTCGGTTAGCAAAGGCCAAAGTATTATTATAAGATGTTGACTTTTGTGTGGCTGAGAGTCTTAGTAGAAGGCTCAGCAAAGGAAAAAGCCAAAGCATCCAATAAACTAGCAAGGAGAACAAAATACAATTTCTAATATAAATATATTTTCCAATGTGACCATTTTTCACCCCTATTCAACGGCCTCACCCAAAGATAGGAAAAGGAAAAAGCAAGGTGGGCACTAAGTGTCCAGACTGAAGTTTTAAAAGAACACACAGATGCCTTGTGACCGGAGGAGTCCTAATAGTTTCTGACAAATCTCATCTCCCACGTGGGCGTGTGCCTTGCCCCAAGCCTATTGCTTCCAATTCCTGCGCCCATAGGTATAGCTGGCCCAGTGCCGCCACCAACAGCCACCACCAACTGTAGAAGCAGCTGGTCCAATACGTCTCAGCAGAGAATCCTAGCGAAGTGCATAAATCCCATACGGGGAGGCTGCACGCGGAGCTATCAGCAGCCTGGCTGAGTTATTTTTGGAACCATCTTAACTGATTGTCCACCGCCCACTGCTCTTCTCTCCTCTGCTTTCTTTTTCCAGCCTCTCTCCTTCTCCAAACTCCGCCACCCAAGACTGATCGATAATATGATAAAGAGCAGGCAGCTGAAGGGAACCGGCAAACAACTGCCAGAAGTAGGTAGATTCGGGAATGGCATGCTATGCAGAGACCGCGAGGAAGGCTAGGGCATCTTTAGACAGAGCTCCTGTAAGGATTCAGGCGTCACAGATGGACTGGGGGTGGACTGGGAGGAGGGAGGGGGCGGGAGGCCTGCAACACATACAAAAAAATTCTCAAGGAACTTTCTATCTCCCTCTCTCCTTTTTCCCTGCAATGTGCTATATGTGGTTCTTGATTTAGAGGGGTAGGGTAGTGTTTTGTGTACAGCTGGATCCCCATCCTTTCAAGGTTGTTGCTTTTTGAAATGCATATTCTCCATCTCTGCATCATAATAAGTGCTGGTGGGCACAGCAGTGGCTGGGCAGCTCAGGACATTAGCAGGAAGGAAGAGAAAAATCAGCATCAGTTTCAGGGGACACAAAGTATTATACAAGTACATGCATAATGTCTGTAGTCCTTGTATAGAGTCGGTTAATGTACATGCCACATCTTAATTCCTTTTTCATCCCCTGTTCCTCTTTCTCCAACTTTTGGCCCCCTTTCTCTTTGAGAAAAGTGTGTATCTCCCTATTCCCTATCTTTTATTTTGCTCCTACTTATACTTTGGGTTTTTTATATCCGAGAAAGTGTGTGATACTTAAGCTAACTCAGCCTCTTTGCATGTGAAGACCAGCAAGGAAGTTTGCTTTTCCAAACACAATGTTCACAGGAACTCTAGGAATTCAAGGGCCATCAAGCCCTCCACTCACAGACCAGCCGACAGAAGATTCCCAGGGGGTGCTACTGCCATGATGCACCTTTCTAAAACACTGGAACCTTTGGCTTTGGCTTGTTATTGTGCTCTTTCCCTCTCTTACCACTGCCTGCACTCTTTCTTGCAATCTAATACCAGCAACCACACAAAACAAAGTACACTTGGGGGGAGTGTGAAGACTGAGGATCCTGAATCCCAGGTGAGCAATTGAACCCCTTCGGTATTTCCTCTCCGTACCTGCAGCGCTTGAATAAATTACTCAATCTTGGCTGTCAAAGGAAGCTTTGAAATATGCAAATTGAATCACAACACTCATCTGCTTAAAACATTTGAATAAGCTTTCTGTGGCTCTTAGACAAACACTCAACCCTTTGCCTTGCCTGGCAAGACCAACTTGGCCCTGACTGCCACCCATCTCTTTTCCCTCTGTAGCCACACACACCTTTCCTTTCTGTCCTGCAAAGAGACATCTGTGCTCCCACCCTCACACTGACATGCCCTCTGCCTGAATTGCTTCTCTGGAGAACTACACAAAGCAGTTTCTCATTTCTGCTTTAAATCTAAGCTCAGTGGTCCCTCCCACGGACAGGCTTCCCCACCTCCCTCCATCCCTACTCACTCAGAATGCTATTACTTAGCCTTCTCTTCTTGGTAACATACTTGGTCCCAGGAAAATCATGCTATTTCCTTATTGACTTGCAAATGGTCTCTCTCCTTTCTTTACAATATAAGCTGTCATGTTCACAGTTACATTATCAGCACTTAAAATTATGGGCATTCAATAAATATTGTATGAATTTTGCTGAATATTCTTAAGTCTCCCCATTTCAAAGGGGAATAATAATACCGCTTTGGCAGAGCTGTTGAAAGGACCACATAAGACAATGAAGATAAATTTTTTACCACACTGCCTGGCACATAGTATGTCTTTACCCAATTTGAAGGCTACTTTCCATACTTTTAACCATTCCAAATAATTTTGCTCTACATTGATCATTCAAAATTTTTTAAATCTTTTTCAAATGTTCTCTCCAAATATATATCTCAGTTTTCCTGAGCCAAGATCTTCCCTCTAACCTGAGCTGTTTTTAACATTTTCCTTCTTGAAATACTCTTAGAAAAGCAGTTACATGAAAAGTATTATTTGAATTTCTCAGATTGTGGATGGGAGCAAAGCCATAAATTCATTCTTCAGTCCAAAGGGTGTCCATCTTGCCTCACAAAGAGATGGATGCATAATGACTGCTCTAAAATAAAAATAGAAGTCTGTGGCAATGAATGTTCTGTACTTCATGAGGCCAGAGATCTTGGAGGCATCCTGACATCTGTGGACTGGCAAGACTAGAACCCAAGGCTCTTGGAGGAAAGGCTTATGCACAAGACATAGAATCTTAGATGAAAAGAAAAAATAATATAATTCAGTACAGTAAACAATATAGAGTATACTGATTATAAAAGTTGTTAAAGAATCCTGAAAATAAATCAGTTTATTTACCACTCAATAGGAATAGGAAAACATGAGAGATGCTGGTAGAGTCAGCATCCCCAACCTGACCCACTCTGGTGCAGCAGGGAGGAGGGCAGAGTTAGCCCCACACAAGTGCACTTTCAACCCCTTGTTACAAATATTCTGGAGCAATAGTTTTCTCTATTGCTCAGAGACCAGTTTCATGAGTGAAACTCAATTGTACATTCCATGTGCTCAGCCTGCAGATGATTCCACGTCTGTTCTATCTCCTACAATGTCTGGGATAGCTTCAACAGCATCCTTACCTTCCAGCTGACACAGAGACTCCCGGTCAAAGTCCTACATGACATTAGCCCAGTAAGGGACTAAAAACACTGAGTCATAGAGATGCTGATAAAAATATTGGTTTCTCTAATACCAACATTTGATTTTTAAAATTTTGTTAGCACATGTTTGCAGTACATGCAGTTTACTTTAAGCTTGGGTGGTAGACACATGCACTTAATGTAGTTAACATACAATTTAACTCATGGCTTAGATCTGCTTTGCTTTCAAAAGTTGGTGGAAAGTATCCAACAGGTGCCTGTTGCTGCTTATTTTGATCTGAGCATGTTTACACATTTGTTAATCTTCCTGTCTCTCTTTTCTCCATAGAGAAGCAGGCTGGTGTTACCCCTTGTTATACATCAAGGCACAAAAACTATTTGTCCAAAGCAAACAACAAGTGGGAAACAAAGACTAAGCTACACTTTCATTTTTACCCAGACTGTTGCAAAATCTCACGCTATGTGCTATCTTATAATCAGAGCTAGTTTAATTATGAAATACCTGAGTGCTGTATAATTACAACTGTTTTTATAAAGTTGCCTCCTTATAAAGTAAGAATGGCTGCCTCCTTATAAAGTAAAACATTCAACTAAGTAGCAACACCTGGAATCTGGAATGATCATTTTTTCATGGCAAGAAACACTAAGCAGAGTGGATCATGTCAGCATCTTATGAAGATTTCTCCAAGTGGCCGCCATCAACTATTTACACACACTGGAAAACTTCACAACCATTTTTTTTTTTTTATCCAGGAGATAAAGCTACACCATATTTTAGTGACAAACGTTTTTAGATAATATATATTTTGAAAGAATTTCTCATTTCAAGACCAAGATAAGTAGAGAGGAATCTTGCAGAAAAGCAGTTCTACATGTGATCCTGAACAAATAAAAAACTAAGACAGAATGATTTCATGTACTTCAGTGATGGCCTCGTTATTTATAACATGTAAATGGTGATGGCAGTTGCACTAGTTTTTGCTATTACTAAAGCAAAGGAGAAAGTGAGTCGGGAAGGTGCTGGCATTCCAGACTACAGGACTTTCTAGGAAATGAGGCAATGGGTGTTGATATCCATCAATGAAACTCCTAAAATTGTAAAAATGCTCCTGTTCTGTCCTTCAGCGGTGACAACTGTGGCTCGCTTTATCAATCTTTTTGATTCCTGAGTTTCATAATCTGAAATTAAAAATACAAGCTTTACCACCAACCTAAGCAACTAGAGTTGCAACATTCTAGAAAGGGAAAATAAGATTTCTACCATCCTGTTGCAAAAATTGAATGATCAGCTTACTTGACTTTCATGTCAGGCCAAAACATATTTTTCACTCTTTTCATTGCATTAAAGTTCCCAAACCAGAAAATACTCTTCGACGTGTGATTCCTGATTGTAAGAGTATGTGAAACGTTTCAAATATTTGCTGAGAATTTGATGCTATTTAATAAAACTTCCATGGATGTCAAAAGCAGCATTATTTCATTGTGGTCAGATGAATGAAGTTGAATGAGGCATAAAAATGTAAACTCTGATGGATAGGGCACTAGAAATGATTAAGGTCCATATTTCAAAAATGTTTCCATTATAACATTTGCTGCTGCTGACTGCTAGAGAAGAGAGAGACAATTTAGGTACCCAGAAGAATGCATTCTAT
The DNA here is from genome assembly GCF_000276665.1 of Chinchilla lanigera. Lineage (NCBI taxonomy): Eukaryota > Metazoa > Chordata > Mammalia > Rodentia > Chinchillidae > Chinchilla > Chinchilla lanigera. Next base: position 2,643,641 of record NW_004955438.1, on the reverse strand, counting down.
CCTCTTAGAAAATGGGAAAAATAAATGGAGTCACCAAATGCTATTTTATTGCTAAATAAAGTTCTCTGGGCTCCCAGGCTAGAGGTATCCCATTAGTCACATATAGGAAACACCAAGGAGAAGGTGTATGCTAATCCTGATTTTAAAATTTTTTAAATTAAAAGAACACATAATATCTTGTGCTAAGACAAAATAGAAGCAGTACCCCAAGCTCATGATATAATCTCTTTGTCTTCATTTTTCCATTCAACTCAACTTTTGGAGATCCTATATTATGTTAGCAAAGATGAAGCATTTAGATTTCTATCTTAAAAAACTATTAATTCAGAACCAAACACAGCTTTAGGATTTAACAGAATCTAGGTGGATAAGTTCCTTTATAGTACCCATAAAAAATAGATACAAGAAGCAAATTAAACTTATCAAACCAGTTGGTTGAGCCCATAGACACTGCTTATAAATACAAAATATTATAAAGCACACTATAAGTAACTTAGAAAAAATATTTTATTTTAATTATTAGCAGTAATAGTAAGTCAGGCTTATGCATTTCCTCAGATCATTTTTTAGCATGGAGATAAAGAGCACAGGACACACACATGCACACACATATACACACATACACACACACACACACACACACACACAGGACACATCTTGGTTGAATTATTGTATGTATTTGAAAGCAATTTGATTTTCTTTTAAAAATCATGATAAACTCTTTCATTAATTCAGATTGACTTCTCCCTCTGGCTATCTGAAATTGTAATACTTTATTTTTCATCGTGTTTTAGTCTCTTTCAGCAATTCTTAACAGAGTGCAGAATTCTTTAGCATTCATCTGAAGCACTGTTATCAAACACCATTGCCTGGAAAACTAACTTTTCTTTCTAGAGAAGACACTCTAATTAACTTCCCTGATCTGGACTTCATTCTGTTACAACTATTTCCTCCAATTCTGCTTAATTAAGGCAAAGGACTTGATCTTTGAGTCAAATTAACTCCAGGCATTTTATTTAGATATAGGCAATTCTGCTTGGATTAATGTTTTTCGTACCTCAAACAAAGGATTGAAAATAATTATATTTTAAAGCATCAGAAAATTACCATGTAATATAGGGCCAGATGCAGTAATTTCTATAAAACAAACAGAGTTGACTCTTGGGAGGTAGGATAAGGATCCTTCTTTTCTAATCTCCAGTATTCAATCAACTTGTGAGTTCGGGCTACCAAGCATCCTCAGGGAAACTGATGGTTGTGCTATTCTAGCCAGTTTGGCTAAACATTACTGACTATTGTGAAATCATGTCTAGTGCACAAATAATTAGACCTATTGATCTGATGTATGGCTCTCTGAACCCCTTTTGTCTTATCTCTGCTATTCTGTTTGTGTGTGTGTGCCTACATGCATGTGCATCACATCCTGCAGATACCTGTGAATTTGCCTTCTTGTGTGAATAGCCAAGAATAAAAGAAAGGATGATTTTGAATCACTTACAGTTTTGATTATAAGTCATTCTACTGGGGACAGTTAAGACAAAGACAAAAGGTCCTTTTCCCTTTCCAATGACATTAATCATTTCCTGTTCCTCAAATGCACCACGTGTGTCCCTTCCACAATCCTTTGACTTTTATAAATGCCTTGCCACAAAATTCTCTTCCCCAAAATCTTCTTAAACTAAATCCTTGTCATCATGCATGTTAAATTTTCAAATATTATTTTTTCCAAAATGGTGTCTTGTACAGTCCTAAAGTTACACTTCCTCCTAACTCCAAGTCATATACTTTACCTCATTTACTTTTATTCATTGCACTTGATACTATATAAGCTCATTTATTTATTTATATGTTCACCGACATTTCAAATAGCAGGCAAACCTCATACAGGTAGGAAAGGTGTTGGTCTTGTTTAGCGGCACTTGTAGTGAGCAGTTCTCCAAACTTTCATATGCCTTGTGGTTTGGAATCCTCAGTAGTTTAGCCTGATTCCCAAATACAATTTCTATAAATGCACCTCTTGCATTGGGCAAATGTCAGCACACTTGTGCCACTGGGCTACATCTGGTTTAAAGTCTACTTTAATAAATAAAATTTCATTGGGACTTAGCCTTGCTTATTACTTCACATATTGTCTATAGCTGTTTTTGTACCACAGTAGCAGAAAGGAGTAGTTGTGACAGAGATCACATGGCTCTGAAGCTTAAAATACTGTATTTACTACCTGGCCAATTATAGAGAAATTTAGACAGCCCCTAGTACACTGACTAGAGTGGCCCACCAGCTCTCTAATCTTAAAAATATTCAGACATGAAATTTTCTCAGTGTCAATGGCTCTCATGTGTGAGATCAATAGCTAAGTAAATGCTTCATTATTTTTAGTCTAAGCAACATTTTCTCTGAAAGACAGTGTGAGTTTGAAAGTTAACCTACCTTCCAAACACATAACTTGGCATCAATAGAATTACTCACTAGTAGCACTTGAATCAATAATAATTGAACTATAAACTAAGTGGTGATTTACAAGGGAATGCTAAACTAACATGTAATCACATAAAAAGGTGATGAAATCCTTGTCAATAAATGCATGCTGCCTGTAGGTAATTGTGACATGAGCTGACACTTTGGATGCAGAAGGTCTAAGCAAACCAGTTCCTTAGGGCAAATCAATTTGAACAGAAGGGCATCACTACACCATAGGAGAGTAAATGTATGCCATCAAAGATTGTGACAGTAAAATCAGACACAACTATCTACAGTGTTACAGACTGAAGTAGACTGAGCACAGAGAAACGCTTTTCCATGAATACAAATACTAGATGAGCTCCAGCTCCCTGAAGGGACGTTGTCATTTTCCTCTGACATTGTTTTGAGTAAGAGCTGGCCCTGAAGCTGAGATAGGCAAATAACACAGCATGTCGGCTCCAACTGCAATGCCCCAGATCAGAGAGAAGGCAGGGACAAGACAAACTAGTAGGACTGCTCCACGGAAGCCTGCATAAATTATTCTTTCCAGCAAGACACTGAAAAATGGCATGGCCTGTCAGCCCTTAGGAATGGCAGTCATTATGGCCTCAGCAAGTGTTTCTCTTTCATATGTTAACTTGAAACCATTCTGCTCTTATTTTGTTCCAAGTAGTCTGTGGAATTTGCTGCAAAGGCCAGAGTCTTTCCTTTAAAATCTTCTAATGGAGCTGGAATGTGATGATGCAGAACTGTAATCACAGCTCTCTGGAAGGCTCTGGGAGATGGATTGCAAATTCAAGTCCACCTGGGGTAATTTAGTGATTCAGAGAGACCTTGACTCAAAATAAAAAATAAAAATAAAATAGTTCTGGGATGTAGTTCAGTGTGAAAGCCCTGGGTTCAATCTCCAGTCTTGAAAAAAGTCTAATGGGATTCAAGTTTCCCTATCATCCATTCCCTTCTTTGGGAATTTATGTGACTCATCTTTAGATCAGTCAAAAGTAGATACAGGACAACAAATCAGATACCAAATCTTTGGGTATCATTATTCTTGGGTTGCTCCTTTTAGTATTTTTGTGTGTCCTCTCCACTCAAAGGAGTTTTACAGTGCTGGTACATTAGTGTAATAATGGATAATTTCTCAACTCTGTTTCCTAGTTGCTGATGATCCTCTAGAGAAATGAAATGGTAACTCAGACCCTTGAATTGAAGGCTGAAGTTCAGTAATAATAGACAAGGAGTTAGATGTTTCCATTCACACTGGGCACTAGAGGAAGATGAACCTTAGGAAGGAGAAGTGCAGACACCATCACATGGAATAAGTGACTATTGAAGATCATGCTTCTTTAGGGAGAACTGATTTTTATGGGTAGTACTACTTTTGGAAAGAAAGCATGTTTATTCTAGCCAAGAGAATGTGAGGGGTTGTTCAATGCCATTATGTGAACACTTATAAAAAAAATAATTCATAGGCTTCAAAATTTATCTTTGGCCATGAGGGAAGACATCCAGGAAAAATTAGGCATTTATGAAATACAATATTAACAATATAAAAAATTAGAATGTGATTTTGGTAGAAGAGGCTCCTCACTCTTAATAATGTCAGCTTCCTAGAAATGGGACAAGAAGCCCTGAATTCCTTTCATGCAAGATTTTAAACCAGCTGTCACAACTTGTCATCCCCATTTAAACCCTGGAAATTATCTCCAATATATGTAGTTTCTTCAAACTCTGATTCTTATCCTATCTCCTACACTGCATTTTACAAAAATAGCAGTTCCCCTTGGACAAATCAGAAAGGTCAGACAAATACTCCAGAGGCCAAGGGAAAGTAATGTTTCTATTGTTATTGCAGTTCAAATGATCAATGAGCAGTTCAAGCTGTGAGACACCAGGGCTGTAAGCATTTGTGGGGTTTGGAGCTGGGTCAAATGCTAGTAGGGAAAGCACATGATTGGGTACTATTTTTTCTATGCAAACATTTTTCCTCTTCAACAAATGATATTATGCCTCTTATGACTAGTGATGAGGCCTCAGAGAAATTGCCCCTGGACCCAAAACTAATTAATGGCAGGGCAGATTTAACTGGACCTGAAGGTTCTGTTCTTTCCATCATGTGATGCTGCCACCCATGCTGTCACTGTTGTTTATGTTTCATTTTTTGGCTCTGAATCATCTTCTTCATCCATTTTAAGGATCAGTTTGAAGCTTACAGAGCTCTATAAACATAATACAGGAATAGGTATAGGTTTCTATCCAGGTCAAGTAAGACAAAACCTACCAATTTGACATGTATGGAATAATAATGCATAAAAAAGATTTGTTTCTTGAGTGTCTCTTTGAACCATCTGGGTGAAAGATGAATCAGCCTATTTAAAATTGCTTTCCTAATATTCAAATTTATCTTTCTAACATAGGATTCAGTGAGGGGTCCTAAAGACATATTTTTACAGGAGTTGGACAACTGTCCTGAATGTGGTAATCTATGATTTTTCATCTGATCTACTACAATTTCTCACTTTGTGAATATGGAAAATTTTTTCTCTTAGTAAGAAATCTATATTTACTCTCATAGATTTCTCCTGTGGCACAAAGTTTCAAGGGATTAAGTAATTCAACAAATGTACATTAAATGCCTGCTATGTATCTGACTCTGCGCTAGGTAGAAAAGATATGAAGATGATCAGTACATCTTTCAAAACTCTGAAATGTCCAGAGCTTGGTTCCTCGAATGCACAGTCAGACGAAAAAAGCTATGCAAATGCAATGAGCATTCTGAGAGATGTGAAAGTTGCTATAAGACTTTAGCTGCCATGGAAGGACAGCAGCCTTTGGGTAAGGAGGTACACAAAGAAACAGTATACAAAGAAACAGTATACAGTGCATAGAGTATAGCACAGACATGGGAGCAGAGGTGTAAGGGAGCTGGGCGATTTGGAGCCACCAGACATGTTAGTGAAGGCTAGAGTAGTAGAGTACAAATGGAAAGAGACCAGACACCAGAGCGAGGACTTACATTACCAACAGAAGCCCAGCAAACCTTCGAGCACATGGATGGTAATTCAGAAATTATAAAGGTAAATTGCATTATACCATTTAATGTTCTCCTTTCCTTACTTGTGTTGTGCCCCTACAGTAATGCCTAATTCAACCTCTGTGAATCCTAAATGCCACATACCTTTCTGTCATAGAAATCAGTAGTCTCCCTAGGAAGAGAATAGTGATAAACAAGGATGAAACATTAATATACCTACAGTGATGAGCTGTGCAAGCCTAACTCTGGATTGGTTTCAAAAAGAGTGCCTAAAAACAGGTTTCATTAGTGACTCAATGTGCCTTCTTTTATGGGAACTATTGGCACTTGTCCAGCTGTGGTGGTGGACTAAATTCACTGAGCATCAGTCTATCTGTCAAGGTAGCAGAGGTAGTACATACAGTGGTGAGGATCAGTAGCTTTGGAACAAGATAGACTGATCATGGGGTAACAGGGCATTTCATATGAATCTAGTTTCTAAAACTAGAATACAGCACCTCATCTACAAGACTGTAATGAATATTAAACAAGATAATGCAAACAAACAACTTAGCCTAGTGTCTGGTATGCAGAAAATAATATTTATTACTATTTTTCACTATAATCAATAGTCATGCATGAAGTTCACATACCTTATAGAATAATAACAAAGGCTGTCAAAATATTATCATAAAGGCCCTTATGCTGAGAGTTAGCATCCAGTTTTGCTGTGACAAAAGAGAAAAGGGGTCCAGAAAAAAATGTGGAAATGGAAAAAAATGTAGTAGTATCTTTTCTTTGTGGTCAACTTTTACGCGTTTGAAATGTGAATCATGATTTCCTCACCCGTATGTTTTTTACCAGGTTCACAGGAGTGGACAAATCAAGCCAGAGATAAGTACCTGCTCTTCAGGGTGATACATTATCTAGCTTTTCCCATTTCTATCAGGGTTTTAAACTGGAGCCATTATTAATAGGAGTTTGCTTGTCAATTACAGTAAATTAATTTAACAGTTAAATTAAACATTCTAACCTGAAAAGGTATACCTGTGCTGAGTGAATTAATTTCAGTGATTACTTTCTTCTCATAAAATGATGGTCTTCTTTTTTAGCCAGGTTTGAGGACCCCAATGCCCTCATCTTATTTTCTTTATCCAACTGCTTTTGTGCTTTTTTGTTCTTTTTAAGGAAGGAAAGTTATAGACTTTTTCTTACCATCACAAGGAAACCACTCACAGGAAATAAGCATGCCTTCCTCCCGCCAGCTTTTGTGTTTCTAATTTTCTTGGTTTCCATTATCTCTGAAACAGAGGAGTAGCCCTGTTTATTGCTTTAGATTTCATCTTGCCCACTCGTGTGGACAACACCAATTTCATTTCTGTCATCTCCTAAATTTCAGAACTAAATTTCATTCCATTCCTACTGTTGTTCATCCTATGTCCAAGAGATGAGGTCATGAAGTCATTTCTAATTTTGCATCTCTAGAGCAGGCTCTTTTTTTAGAATTTAATTTGATATTTAGTAATTCTGAGAAAAAGTCCTCTGTCGTCATTAAAAGATAGCCTGATTTAGGTGACACAGGGGTATTTATTTAAGAATTGGAAAAGTAACTTTATAAAGGCTCACGTCTGTCACTAATAACCCTAGACTTTATGCAATGCACTTGGTTCCAGGAGCCTAAGTTTCCACATTTGTAATATGTTGATATTAAAAAAATACGCTCAATGGGCCATGAACTCATAACCACTCAAAGATTTTGCTTCAGAGAACATGATCTCTAAAACATTCTGCCTTTCTTTTGGAATACCTATTCAGCTTAATTTTTTCCCCTTGCAATATAGCTCCGCCCATCAGGAAGATGGACACTTAGATTATCACTGTATTACCGAACACACCTTTTGCTTGCAACCCTTAATGCTCCCTCTTGTTTCCCATTTCCTCTTTCTAGTCTTACCTAAGAATGCTTGCTGACAGAGTGTGACACAAGCTGTGAGGATAACAGAATAGCAATGTTGTATGCAAATATTGTATCCTTTGATTTCCTCTGAAACCCCATCATCTTGAGACGGAATGCACATATTTTCCTACAGTTTATTTCTCAACTTTTAATCAATAGCTAAACTCCTTCCCTACTCCTAATATGCTCAGAATTTAAGAGCTATATAATTTTAGTCACTTAGACAACAGAACAGACTAAAATGACTCTATTTCTTTGAGATATAATGTCTTCTAGTCTATAAATTTCAGTTGATTTCAAAATTGAAAACTATTTTTATTGAGATGCTTTGAATCAGTAGGCTAACTTGTATTCTGTGGCTAATTGTTCAGGAAATTTGTTCTAGAATTCAAATTATAATCTTCTCTCCTATTAGTGAATCTCTCTCCTCTCTCTTTCTATATATACACTTATATACATAATGTATATTTACACATATATCTATTTATAATTTATATATATATATATATATATATACATATACATATTACCTACATAGTTTTTCTCTATATTTGACATAATGAACAAGAAGTGCATTGTTATCTTGTTACCAAACAGGAATGGAGAGCTTTTGTTAATAATATTAGCCTACAAAATGGTCACTGTACATCCTACTCCTCATTAATAAAGTGGCCAAACTGTTACAAAGGTAAACCAAGGCACCATAAAGCCAGTTTATTTGAGCAAATAGTGATTCATAAACTGGCCAACTCCTGTCCAGAAGTGGTTCAGGAACTCCACTGGGGAATACAAGGAAAATTATTTTATACAGCAAACATGGGAGTAAAGAAAATATTTGATTGGTGATAGTTACACAGTTATCTCCTTTAGTCCCTAGTTATATAATTTTGTTGGATGTGGTTGGCTAAATATAAGTCTGGAATTTTTAAAATGCAGCCATTTATATGAAATAATTTGGGCAACTCATTTGAGACCCCTTCTGTCTCTCTCTTAGATAGAAGCTTTCTTTCCCTCAATAAATATATACTACTCTTAACCTCTGTTGCTCCTAAAATTCATTCTTCAGTTTTAGAAAATACAAACTCATACCAGACATCTAGCAGGTTGGGAGTTTCTTTTCCCCTATATCAATGGGATAGGGGGTGTTTCTCCAATGGTCCACTCTGTCACAAGTGTGAGGAGGGCAATAAAATTAGTGGCTGGGGTGTGGGCTCTGGGTTAGTTTGCACACAAAAGGTGTGCTCACAAAGAGCTGTTCACTGCCCCTAGGAATTGCTAGCTCTGGGAAGGGACAGTAATATCTAGAGGACCAGCTAAGACATGGACGTCAAAGCATTAGAAATACAGATAATAAAAAAGAAAACAAAGAAATAATCCCAATTAAATGTTGATTATATTTGCAAGTCAAGTGAGGGAAGGTCACTTATGAGGCTTAATTGGCTTTGTCTGCTCAATGATTCCTCAGGCCTAGTCTCCATTTAAATGTTCTTTAACACTAATTTTCAAATTATAAACTGTACCTAACACTAATACTGAATTTTTCACTGTGCAAAACTAATTATGAACCAGAGTACATAAAAATCTTCACAAGGTGGATGGAAAAGCAGTAGCAGAATTCTGCTCACAGTCACAGTGTCTGAAATAATATCAGCTGCCTAAAGGAGAGCAGGCACACAGCTTGCACAGCTCCAAGCAGGCAGTTAGATGCCGAAGGGCAAAACAACAAAAAACTAAACAAAACAAACATAAGAAGAGGGGAAAGACCTAAGTCAGGAGACCAGTGTTCAGGGCCTCCACCCAAAGAGTTTTCTCAAAGTGTGGGTGAATCTGTTCTGGAAAAAAAAAGGCTATGATAAGTTTGTCTAGAATTTACAGATAGAACAGAAGGTCCAGTCAATTAAGAGAAACAAGAAATGATGATGCTGGGGCTGGAGAATTTTCCCAGTCCATGGGAATTTATTCTGCATTTTCTTAGAAATCTGCAGTATAAATCCCTAAATCTCACACTGAGCGCTTGGAATCCTGTTAATTCCCAGTACACATATGCAGAATAAGCGAATGCAGAACAAGGATGAGTGACAGTGTGTACAATTTAGAGGCACACATGCATCTCCCTTAATAAAATTTTCCTTGCTTCCAATCAAAGCCTGGGTAAGCCAGACTTCATTTTGGTCCTAAGTCTTATTTTTACAAAAACTAATGAATTTGTTTTTTTCAAATTATTAAGGATAAAAGGACAAATTTACTTTTTGGCTAATTTTCTTCTGTTTATAATGACAAAAAGACAGAAAGCTTCAAGTCTGCCAATTTTAGGCTCAGCCCTCTTATGTTGTTTTTTAAGAGTATTTGTGTAAATAAGAAATTAAGGTAGAGAAACAGACACAATTAAAAATTTCATTGACTTTATAATTACTTATTGAGCGTATATCATATCCAAAGTGTCAAGTCCTAAAAATTACTCAGAGGCAGATATTAGTTTGAAAATTTTAAGCTATACTGATATAAGATCTCTCTCTCTCTCTCTCTCTCCACCCTCAGGTATGTCTTTGCAAACTAGTGCATTAACTTTACAGAACATATCCAAATATATCCTTGCACTAGTTTTGTATGGTTAATTACCATAGTTTAAACTAGGGTTCATAAACAGTTCCATGACTTTGTATACTACCTCTCTGGCCTGATAGTTCACAATAAAACATTCCTAGGTTAAAAATATATTTGCTTGTTTTTAAGACGTTCAAAAAGGAAAATTTCAATCCTTCATCTAGCAATCTTTGCAAGCATTCTACAATTTTATTAATCTTAAGGTTTCTATCTATAAACCTTGTAACAGTTTGTAATGTCAACTTTCGTACATTTTGTCTTTCTTTTCCATTTCTCTTGCTTCTTTCTTAAGACTAAACCTGCTTTCTTTCAGAAGCCACTTATTTATAATTTAACTCCTTGTACTCTTTAATTAGGTGCTTGATCCTAATCCCTTTATCTTTCGTAAAGTCCATATGAGTTACAGATGTTAAAGTACCATTCCAAGGGGACTTAACTGTATGACAAGCTCATTGCACATAGACAAGTCAAACAAAGATAATATCTTCACATCCTAGAGCTCAGGGATGATTCTAAAACTGTAAAAAAAAAAAAAAAAAAAAAAAAAAAAAAAAAAAACAAGGCATTAGTTAAAGCTACTCAAGGGAAGTTTTTTTTCTGTTAATGTCTCTTTTAATCTGTTCTCAAGGGACATCCCCTAAAGTCTGAGGGGGTACTTTAGCTCTAACTGCTAGTGACCATTAATTTTCTACTTCTCTGGACATCAAGTATCTGATAAGGACAGAGCCAGCAGCCCATAACATATGTGTGATTTCAATTATCCAGAGGGCCAGGTGTAGATTTCTTAACATATTAACACATCATGCTACGCTTCAACAAACACATTGAAGGGGAAGTATGTCTCCTAAGAGGAGGACAACTCTTTTCTCCTTTTAGCCAACTAACCCTCCTTCCTCACTTGGGGAAGTCTGAATGAACTTGGGGACTCTCAAAGCCAGAAAGTAATGCACCAGGCCCTGCGAACAGACAGCAATGTTCTCAGCCAGAAATCCAAACCCTTGCCACAAAATCTTACATCTCTGACTCTATTTTGCTTTAGTTCCTATTTAGAATACGTGAAATTGATATCAGAAGATATTAAAGTTACAAACATGATCATATCTTCTAATCAAATCTATTTCTGTTAAAGAGAGTATTTTTTTATTAGTACATGCTGGCTGTACATGGAGTTTACACTCATCTTAGGGAGTAGGTATCATACTTAACACACCCTAATTCCCTTTATTTCCCTTCCCCGCCCTCTCCTAGCCTTCCCGCTCTAGGTCCCTTTCCCCCATTTTCATTCTCATTGTTAAGTTTATGTCTGTGACATATAATGATTACATTCATTATGAGTAGTTGCTACAGGCTCCTGACACATTTTAAATATTTTTATGCCCCTTTTCCCTTCCCCATACTCCCAACCTCAGTCTCTTGGTCCATTTCTCACTTGCGTAAGATTTACCTCCCTGTTTGTTTTGATCAGTTTTTTATTTTGCTCTTTACTTTGTACAGATTTTGGATTACTCAAATGAGAGAAGCTCTATGGTATTTTGTTTTAGAGTACTACGTTTATAAAAATGATATCAAGGACTCTAAAACAAGCAGAGGAGAAGTCATGAAGTCAAATATGTTCATTAGCTTTCAGTTAACATGAACTATTTGTTTAACATAATACACTGTAGGGAAAAAAAATCTTAACAAAACCTAAAGCTGGTTTCACCAAAAGTCATTAGTAATGCTGTGGGTGCAGAATACAATGTAACTATAGTGGCATTGGAGAGTGTTTATTATTACACAGGGTAACTGAATAAAGAAAATAGGAATGCTCATTTAGAGGCATCTGTTAAACTACTGACAAGTGTGGTTTTAAGAATATGTGGCTTTCGGGCTGGGGATTTAGCTCAGTGGCAAAAGCGCCTGCCTGGCAAGCGCAAGGTCGTGAGTTCGGTTCCCGGTACCGGAGAAAAAACCAAAAAAAAAAAAAAAAAAAGAATATGTGGCTTTCTATTCTCAAACATTACCAACTCTTAATAGTTTCTTCATAACATTTATCACCATCATCATATATGTAGTATGTGCTATGTACATTCTTACATTTTATAGTAATAAAAAGGTGAAAAATCTAAATGTACATTAGTAGTGTATTGATTTAATAAAATATCTCTCCATAAAATGGGATATTATGTGATCATTAAAAAGAATCACTTTATATTATTACATGAACTTTAACATAAGATAGCTTAAGTGAAAAAATAGGATGTGGAAGAGTGCGTTAGTATTTATTTCAAAAGAAAGATGAGAGCATGGTTATCATTATAAATTATACACTTAGGGACTATTTCTGAAAGAATATACAAGAAAAACTAATCATTTTTGTTGCCTTTGAGAAAGGAAATTTGAAGACTAGGATCAAGCGCTGGAAGAATTTTTACTATTTGGCCTTTTGTTCCATATACATCATTTTAGCTACTTAAAAACAAAATCACCTATGCTTGATCCCCAGTACAGCAAAAAATTATCTGAATTAATATTTATTAAGAAGAAATAAAATTATGCATTACCTTTTACAAATGAGTTTGGGGAAAATCTGAAGTATAATCATTCAGTATAAAGATAGAAAATTTCAGGAATGATGTTCAAAGTTAGATGTGTGATGTATTATTGTACGTGAGACCCTGTTTGTGATTTTCTATCTCCACTAAATTCTAATAAGATGACTGACTAATAGCTGTGGTTATTGAACTCTTGGGATAGATACCAAAGAGAGTTCTATAATTTCCTTCTAGAAAGATTTCTCAGTTAAAAAAAAAAAAAAAAAAACAGGCTTCTTAGTTGGTATGAAGCAAGAGTTCCTAGGTTAGTGGGATGAGCCAAATGAATCCTGTGTGGGGGACTCAGGCAACCAGGTCCTCAGATGAAATCATATATTCTGACACTAGAGACAGATCAGAGAGAGAAGAAAGAGGAAAAAACCAAATTCTAGCATAACCAATTTGTAGCTGACCAAGCTACACCTAAATGGAGTAAGAGCTACCAATCACAGACTGTGGATTTTGCCAAAACACTGGAAATGGGATCTTCTTAGAAACTAAAGACAGAGAAGCTAAAAGGAAAAATGGAAGCAAGGAACCAAGCAAGGTGGCCTAAGAGGAGGAAGAGTCAAGTAAATGCCAGTGGCCATCGGAGAGATGATCTGGGGAGAGCAAATCCTTGTGATTCTACTTTGAGACGTCCTTGATACTGTGCACATCTGTGATGATATGAAGCTGTCAGAGTACATGTCAGGCATACAGATCACTGGAGCTGGTCTTGAGGTATATATGTATATATGTATATAAATATATATGTATATATGTTACTTTATTTCTTTTTTCATCTATATTTTAAAAAGAGAAAAATGAGCCTTGTTACAGGTAAATTAGTAAGACCTCAGGATGAAAGTAATTAGTGAAAGGCTTTCTCAGTATACCTGAATAATGAAGCCTATCCACTAACTCACAGTTCCTTTGCCATATATAGTAATCTTTCTTTTTAGGAAGAATAAGAAAATGGCCACAACACAGAGAAGCTAGTCTCTGAGAGGAAGAAAAGTTTGAAAAGCAGAGAAATTAATATTTGATAATATATGGTCACTCTATTTAATTGTACTATAGGTATTAAATTAGTGAGTTAATTACATTCATTCATACTGTACATGGCTTGAATCAGAATGAAGTCATAGGGCAAAGTCACAATCAAACAAGGAAAACAGACCACAAAATTTCCATACTTTCATTTCAGCAAGCACCCAAAACCATCAAGCATATCATACCTGTTTTTAGAACTGCATACCTCAAACGCTACTGTCATCTTCATATAACCGGGACCATAGGAAAAGGTGATTTCTTCCAGAAATTCTCCAGAAAGCACCTCTGGTTTCATTAGCAGAATTCCAGGTCAACCTGGAGTTCAATCCACCACGGTGACTGCCAGCTCTGTTGCTCATTTGCATTTTAAAAATAAGCTCTCTATTGAAGCTTCTTTGTTAAGATCTTTAAACATGTTTTTCCAGATGAACCAAGTAAACTCAGTTCAACCAAAGAACTTCTTTTGCACACTCTAACATGGTTGGTGGTAGGAGGTAGGGAGGGTGCGTGGTGTGGTACTCTCGGAGGATTTGGAATGCAGGAGTGGTATTATGGGGAAAGACACAGTATTGAGAAAAGTGAAGAAAGGGAGCCAAGCAGAGAGGATGATAAGAAATTATTGCTGCTTCTCGGTAGGAAACCCTTAGCCTGGAACAGACCAATCACTGATGGGAGGGCCGCCCTGCACAGCCTGAGGAGGACACTAGTCAGAAGACTGCTTTTGTCCCAAGACTGCCCTCCTTCTCAGCCAGTTGTCTTCTCCTCGCCCAGGGAGAGCAGCCCTGTTTCTCCTGCTCTTCTCTTCACTAACAAGTGCCCCATGAGTCCTTGGAAACAGCTGTTTCCCACAACACTACTTCCTGGCAGATGAACAACGGCAACAACAAACAATAGCTGGTGTCATTCATATTTTACATGTGTAACTTTTCAGAAGAGAGGCCTCCTAAAACAAGTTACTAAAGTTCAAAAACTTAATTCAAATTTGACCCAGGTTTATTGTTGTTATGACCCTTCAAGAAGAACAAATGAAGTTGTTTCAATATTAAGGACGATAACCTCTGACTCCTGTCAAAATAACAGCAGAGGACAAGGGTGAGGAAAAAGCCTCTTCCCTCTCAAATACAAACTGCACAACAATCTTATTGCCTGTTCACTTAGTTGACGATGAGTAAAAGCAAGGACCTGCATTGCTTTCACAGAAGCATCTTGAGTTTCGGTGACTAGTCAAGCCAAGGATTCTGAAGGAAAGTCAATAAGAAGAACGTGACAGAAGTTTTAATTACTGTACATATCTTGTCTCCTACTTTAATTGTGTAATCTTCACAAATTATTCCATCCATGTGCTAATAATGCTAGGGATTTCATAGAGAACACAGTCAATAAAAAGAAATGTCTTTGAGTTCTTATTTTTTCTTAAGGATATACACTTATTTGAGTTTTCTGTATAACCTACCCTTTTGGTTTCAACTTAAGCTCTTACTATAAATCAACAAATAAAATTTACTTCAAGAACATGTGCTAATAATGCTAGGGAAACTCCAGAAAACTCCACACTTTGAAGAGTAGGGATGCTTCAATTAAGCTTTCTTTTTTTTTTTTTTTGTTTTTGTTTTTGTTTTTCTCCGGTACCGGGAACTGAACTCACGACCTTGTGCTTGCCAGGCAGGCGCTTTGCTGCTGAGCTAAATTACCAGCCCTCAATTAAGCTTTTAATGATCTAAATCTCATGAGAAAATTCTGGCTAATGAAAAATATTTAAACAGCAGAATAGGACACTGCTTAAAATAGCTGAAAGTAATACCAAGACATGCATAAAGAACTTCAGGAAATAGTTGTTTATATAGATTTTCTTTTAAAAAGTTTTATATGGAACATTTGCCCACAAAGAGTAGGATTGTGCTTTATTAGACATGATATCTACCACCAAGAAAGAAGGCTGAACTAGCATCTGTACAAGATTTAATAAGATGGAACTAACAAGTAAATACAGTGTATAAGTTTGATTATTTCCTTTTGTTTCTGTTTTTGTTCCTACAGAAAGACTCTAGCAAGGAAAGAACCAAGATATGATGGTATGTGCCTGACACTCACCTAATCCAATTGTCTTTTCCTCTGTACAGTGGAAGACTACATTTCCCAGCTTCCTTTGCATTTAGGATGGTTTCATGTTTGGCAAATAAATATGAGCGGAAGTGATGTATGTCACTTTCAGGTAAAGAGATGAATCATTCTGCAGGTCTATCAAGCTATTTTCCTGGAGGTTATAGCTGTAAAAATCTCCAAGGCAATGGACCAACCTCACAAAAGAGAACTAAACCTCTGAATTACTTCTTTGAAAGGAGCTATCTGGTAAATCTGATTGGTTGGCATTAGACCTCGCCTGGATAAGAAAAAATGTCTTTCTTTTGTTTGACCCACTGAAATTTTAGGACAGTTTGTTATAGAAGTTAGTATTAATTAGTCTAATATGCTAAAGGACTCACAGCATATTATTTTCTCTTTTCATCATCTAGATTTATTGTTTCCATCATTACTATCTTTTCTATTTATCTTTTTCTTTCCCTTTCTCACTGGCTCCAGTTGGTCCTCATTTCTAAAGCAGAGGAAGAAATACATGAGCAGTTTTCAGACTGTACTGTATGAAGACCCTTCTTCAAGAACTAGGAAATCTGAATGGAGAGACAGAGTGTGTCTCAAGTCTTTGGTTAAAATGTTGCATCATCACCAAGAACAATGCTTTATCCACTCTCCTAAGAGCCCCCTACAGTGATAAATGCCAGGAAAGAAATGTCAGAGTTGGCAGCCACCTCTGGGTCATGAGCTTTGCTTTTTATCCTCTGCCATTTTTGGTAGTGAAGAAGTGCATGTTGGTTGCTCTAAAGCTTTCTGTTCACTCCAGGGTTACTTCCCAAAGACAACACATTACTATTTCATTCACTTTCCCATTATTTCATTATTCACACGCCCTCTCCTCCTTTTCTGCATAAAGAAGAAATGCAAGGAAAGAAGAGAGGACCTGCCCCGATTCTGGAAACACAACCCAAGCCATGCTCAGCCCTGGACCATCACCCCAGCCCTCCATCTTGCCAACCCCAGCACCTACCCCCCAAATCCACTGTCTAAAAAATAAAATAATTCAAACCAAAAAACAGCTCATAAAACAGTAAACAAAATAAAGTCAGTTTTTCTTTTCTTTTTTTAAGAACAAAATGAAACTTGAGGGAAAACTTACTGGAGTTACAGTTTATCCTGATACAGTCTAGATGGGGAAAAATAAATGAAAGATGAAATTGCATCCTTCAAGGTAACAGCTGCAGACATCCAAAAACAATCAGTCCACCCTTCCGGGGACAGACACACGCAAGAAATGTGGCCATTTTATATATATATATATACAGCATGTACAAGTTTAAGGGTGGGTGTATATGTACAGTATATTATTTAGTAAAATTGAATACATATATATATACACACACACACATATATATATACACATATGTATAGAGATATATACTGGTATACATATATATCCACAATAGACACCAAGCATGTTTTTTTTTTCCCCAAAAAGTCTATTCATTTTTATGAAGTATTTCAAACCTGGATATTAAAATATTAATTTTGTTAAACTTAGAAAATTAGGAAAAAATTCCCCCACCAAATGCAGATTATATTTCCCTCTACATTTATTTTCTTAAAATTTATCTTTAGAAGTAGTATTAACACAGTTAGTGCTTCAAAGATATATCACCAGTCTGATACCTTATATCAATTTTTAAAAATCTGTTGTTAAAGTTTCTCAGGGTAGTATTGAACCCTTTCTCTTTTTCTGACAAACTCCCCCCACCCTCTCCTTAGGTTGGGCCCCAAATGCTATTAAAATTTGCAAATTTGCCATCACCCATGGAGATAAGAAAAGGGTTAATACCACCCGGTCATTTCCTGTCATAAAATGGCCACTTGCAAACAGCTAACCGCACAAACACCCATCCCAGATTTTAGAGAGGTGGGGTCATTGGGTGTAGGGCAAAGGAGTTGTAAAATGCCATCACAGGTGACTGGCTTTTCTGACTGCTGTTATTTCAAAGGCTTCCAGACCTACCCATTCACAAGCCTATCTCTGTCTTCCTGCCTGAATGCCAGACAGAATCAGGTGCCCACAGCATTCAGGGAGAAGGCAGGGCAGGCGTGTGTGGGGGAGGTTGTGGACACCTTTGACATCCTGCCTGTTTTACTTCGTGATTCTGCATCTCAAGGGGAGAAAATTCTTTTGTTCTAGTTTTATTTGTTTCAATGGGATAAAAGGAAAAAAAGTCTAATTGCCCAGTGTTGATAACTAGACAAGGTGTTCTGTGCCAGAGGTTAGAGTGTCTATGGTTTTATTAACCTCTTCTTGAGAGCCATAGGCACACACCACAAAGATCCCAGAACACAGTCAGTGGGAGTTACTAGGGGACTGGGCAGAAATGCTTCGAGGAGTGTCTCAGTGAATTGTAACCAACCTGTTCATTTGGACATAAGGTTGATTTATGATGGTAGGAATCTCAATAGAAAATAGATGTCAAATGACAGAGGAAAGGAGGAATAGTAGAAGGAAAAATTCAGTTACAAACTGTACTGTCCTTCTGGTTAAGGTTGGCCCAATAGTTTTCAGAGGACGAGTGGAGGATAATGCCACCATCTGTATTTCCCAAAGTAGATTATTTTAAGTGAGCAATTGAAAAATAAAACCACTGGCAACCAACAAGGCAGAATGAAACTATGTGAAATTCAGATAGGAGCAATTTGTAGCACCCAATCATTCTGAGGAAGGAGGCAGGTAGCTTGTTAGTTCCCCAGAAGAAACATCTCTTGAGAAAAATCTGGGTTCAGTTTCGTGCGGTTAGGTTTGTCATGTGTCGTCAACCGCAACAGAAAAGTGGGAGCAAACAGCCCTGGAGCAACTGGTACGATCACCAGACAGAGGAGGCCATGCCCCTGGGAGGACAGAGACAGAGAGGGCAGGCAGAGAGGAGGAGGGTGTTCAGGTATTGGTTGCACCTACTGTTACTCAAAACTAGGGAAACGTCCTTTCCTGTTTTATGAAGGAGGGGAAACATATCTGTGCATGCTCAGGACAAAGGAAAAGAGAAAGAGTGAACCTAAAGACACAAACCCAAGGACTGCCAACAAGGAGTGGATTTTTTCTTTGGTCTCTGTGCAGTGGAGGATTTTATTAGTATTAGACAAGAATCTGGTCTAGGGAAAGGTGCTGGGTTGGGCTCGATCCTTCTGGGACAGTCAGTGGTTTCATGTGTTGTGAATGGTCCCTTTGAAACAAGGTGAATGCTTAGGACTTTCAAAATGGCAGCAATATGTTTAAGTCAAGACATGAAGAAGTACTTTGTTACTTCACCTGAAAATAAGTCAAAATTCTACCCCAGCCTCTTCTTCAAAAACTCTAAGGGGTGCTTTACTACTGAGGTATATATTCTAAAGAAAAAAATTAGCCAGGGGAATTGACTAGGGAAAGTCATTTTCTTAAGATCCGTCTGCAGAGAAGCCAGAGTTTTCTCTCTGCTTGAAAAAATCTGTCTGAGTTTTGCCATGCCACTTAAGGTATCTGTGTGTGTGTGTGTGTGTGTGTGTGTGTGTGTGTGTGTGTGCGCTGTCTAGTTTTATTTAGATTTTTGTTTTATTTCAATAAATGAGGAGAAATGACTATTTTCCATATTAGTAAGTTTGGGGCTGAACACAGAAGAGATTAATGTTTCTAAAAGGCGTACACTTTCAATAATGCAAAACATAGTCAACAAGTCTAGAGAGATAAGATCTGCAGAATTCAAATGCAGTTAATCAAACCACATAACTCTGCCTCAGAGGGAGGGAAAATGTGACCCCAGTACTCTGCTGAGAATCCTGCAGGCTTCAGCCCGCATTAACTGACCTTTCTGTAGTGTGGCTCAATTCAAACTAAGCATGAAGGAAAAAGAGATTCCCTCTATGCATGTTTCAAAAATCACTATCATGAAAGCACTTTGAAGTCATTAAGACCTGCACATCACTGATCTACAATATTTATCTGTAGAAGTAACAGATAATCCATGAAGATTTAGCAGTTTAGAGACATGCATTGTAGTCTTGGCTTTGCTACTTCTAATATAAGTCTTCAAGGCTATATATTTTTTTCTTTGTTTCACATCTGAAAGGAAGTATAGGAACACTTTCATTCATCATACAAAATTGTTGTGAGATTAAAATAACATGAAGTCTTTTAGATCTTTAAATGTACTGTAATAATAAAATATTGTTCTATCTTTTAGTACTCAGGGAGCAAAATATGGTGGATCAATAGCTGAATTGACAACTTTTACAAACATGCTGTGTGGTGTCAGATGTTTCTCACACCTGCTGCAGTACTAGCCTTGACATTTAACAGATAGGTTACATCAGAGAGACAGATACTAGGCTTTACTATCATGAGTTTATAGGTCTGAGCAAAGTCAAATAAATTGAGCTATCATTTGTTGGCGTGCTATAAAAAAGATGCAACTTAAATGCAGTAAAAAGCCAAAGTGATCATTTGAAGTTTTGAGGGAATGCTTTTGGATGTAAACTCTCCTTAGAGATGTTTTCTTCTATAATGAAGACAAAAGGAAATGTAAAGTTTTGGCAAAGAGAAAGACAGTATTTCTGGAAGGGTCCATTTAGGACCGGGTGGGAGAACATTTGAATAAGGCATGAATATGAAGAGTTCTTCATATACAAGCACAGGATTTTCAGTCTAGTTCTCCATGTCAGGTTTGAAAGAAAGTTAAATAAACTCAAACCAGTCATTGGGATGAACAATGCCCTTTAGAGGAAAAAGAAACAACTATTGCTTTTGAAGGAGCACAATCCTCTCTAAGGAGGGGCTAACTCTTTTGTGAAAGATATTTCAGTATGAGGGGAGTCTGACTGATGGTGTGTGAAAAGGCAAAAAATATGTGCCTAGGAAAAGAATATATCCCAGAATTTAGCTACAGTTTAAAATAGAAAAAGTATGCTTCTAGGAATACACATGGGATCTGTGACTAACTCGGGTGTCTGTGTGTCAGCGTTTATGAGAGGGAAAGAATAGGGAGGGGGAAGGGAAGGAATGAGACAGGGAGAGAGGAGAGAGGAGAAAGGGGAGAGAGAGAAGAAAAGAGGAGATCATGCTATCTCTGCCTTTACTGATTGTCTCCTTTTATCCTCCCCTCTGCCCTTAGCTTTTTCTTCTAAGATGTGAGAACAATCACAGCTGACTTTCTGATCTTTAAACAACAACGTATCATGTGGAAAAGCAAATTATCTGTTTATACACACAGCGTGGGTCCTTCCAGAACCCCATGACGCTGACTCAGCCTCATATGTATGTCTCTCTCTTACTTTTATCAGGTTCAGCACTAGAGATTATATTCATCTTCCTTCTTCTGTGAGTTAGGTGGGGGGTTGTGTCTGAGTTTTGGTTTTGTTTTATGTTTTTGGCTCTGCTGTTCTCTTTTATTCATTCTTTCTGCTGCTTGTCAGAGAAGTAGGCATTTGGCTACCGGGTGCCAGCTTGGATAATGTACACTTAATGCTAGTTGACTTGAGTGGGGGAAGGTATAGGGAGGAAGAGATAGAGGGACAGGGGATGCCAGCCCTGTCGGCTGCTCAGTACTCTCTGTTCTCAAGGCTGTTTGCTATGCGGGCCGCAGGCTTTGGGCCTTTGAAGGGTTGAATACCATCTTTTGATTTACCATGGTGGATGTAGGGAGGATTGTAAACTCAAGAACACACAAAGAAAAAATACACCAAAAGAAAATAACCGAACACACACATACACAAACAAAAGAAAACGAACAGTTACTTTAACAACAAAAACCAAATGAAATTGGGCAAGAGAAAGGGCACAATGTTGTAAAAGCTGCAAACTGGAAGGAAAATAAAAGACGTAACTAAATGAGTCACTGCTCAAAACAGTCCTCTGTGTCCTACAGATTTTAGAACTACAGTGTAGGCATTTTGAAAGTGTGACCAGTTGACCTGCAAGCAGATAAGACTGGTATGGATTCAAAATCCTGCCTTTCCACCAGCTAGGGCTTTTTATGATCTCATATCTGGTACATTTGTCTATCATGTCACCTCTGGACCTCTAACAAGCTGTTCCATTAGAACTGTTATGAAAGGACTCTGTAGCCAAATATATTCTACCTATCCAAATAAATCCATTAGCTCAGAGCGTTTGGACTCAGCTGTGTCACTAATCCTGTCAGCACTGGGCACTTTCTGCTGAGTGGAAAAAGCAGAAATAACAATCACTTGTTTCTTCCAAAAAACCAATAGGTCCCCATTCTCCAAAGAAAATCAGCTGGAATCCCAATAAACAGAGTCAGGGGCAGGAGAGGGTGCTAGGCCATATGAGGAGAATCTCCAAAGTATTCATTTTGGGTAACTGCAGTGAAAGAGCAGATCCTGCCCCAATAAACTGACAAATTTGAAGTTGTTATGATTTTCAAGTCTAAATATAAGCATATATATTCTATGAGGAGTACAATGACTGCTAAGCATGAGGCCACAACTGTCACAGAAAGGGCTGGGAGAGGCTCTTGAACATGTCAGGAAGGAAAATGGGACACTTGTCAGGAGGCATATTTTCCTTCCATACAAGGACTCTAGAAGCAGAGAATGCTTTGTCTAGTGAAATAACAGAAACAACCCGATAGGAGAATGCATAAAGAGGCCCCCGTGTCCTCAGGGCCACCAGAATCCCTGTCTGAATCATCACGGGAGAGCCAGACACTATGCCCTTCTCATCCTGCTCATGCGGATTGGTTCTCACCATTCTGCCTACTCTCACCGCCCTGCCCTCCCATTCTGCCTCACCTCCTGCCTTGTTGCCCTCACCAGTGAACTGTTTTGAGTGGCGACCAAGGAGTTGGAGTAATGGGAATATGATTGATCAAAAGATGGGCCAAAGTAGCGTGTTTTACACAAAGCTAAACGATTCCAAAAAAACGAAGAAAGGAAACTTAGAAAACAAATAATCTAGTAAAGAAACCACCACTGTCAGAAACCAGAAATTGACATCAAAACCTCATGCAGAAACAAAGAGAAGATTTTTGTTGCTGTTGGGTTTCATCCTTGGTCTATGAAACAATAGGTGAGCAGCTAACTTTCAAATAACAGTTCAATCAAACCAATGAAAATCAGAAAAGAAAGGGAAGACAAGCCCAAACAGAATGGCGTAGGGTCCTGCACACGATACCTAAGTTAACCATGAGCTTGACTCGTCCCCCGTCCAGCTCCAGACGCAGTGTGTCCGCAGAGTCCCTGGAGGTAGTAGCCACCAGGAGCCCGTAAGCTCGCTGGGACATGAAACGGAAGGACACGTCCTCTGCCTCGGTGTGCATGACCATGGGCATGATGATCTTCATGTACATGCTGCCGTCATAGCTCAGGATGGATGCCTCTGCCAAAGAAGAATGGATGAAACAGTTAGGACAGAGAATGCTGAAGTTTCCAATAGCCCTTTGCATCGAGGTTGAGGAGAAAAAATACCAGGTGACTTGAGCTTAATTGACACCCTGATGCTCTGCTTTTTAATTTAATTTTTAATTGTCCCACTCAAGGTCCAAATGTGACCTTGGACAATTTAAAACGGAAGGCTCTACTTCCTCACTTTCCAAGGTCATGCCTGTCCTAGGTTGCTCACAGACCTGTCAAGGATACCAAATTAAATAATGGGTGGGAAGGTATTTTGCAAAAGGGACAATGCCCCCCCAAATAGTAACTGCAATTCTGTATACTGTAAATAAAACAAATGTACAAAAAACATCACTGCACTCCAAAGTATTTTCATGAAAAGTAGGAGAGCAACAGTATATAACTACTAGAATCAACAAATATCTTTCCCAGAGAATTGGGAGAAAGAGGCTGCAGCATCAAGTTGGTGTCCATGGTATCCCTTGTGCCCAGGCACCGTGAAAGGTGTTGAGATCATTCATAGATCCTTCAAGCCAGAATTAGACCAACAGTGGCATTTTTAATGCTAGTGGCATTTTTAGGAAACTCATTTTCTTTTTATTAAAATGGAGCTTCTACAAAGAAAGAAGAAAATCCTTGCATCTCATACATTTCATACATTCCAAGCACTTTGTTTAGGAGACCCCAACCCTCACCCCCTGGTGGTCATCTCAGTGCTATCATGTGAATCAACTATTGCAATTTTCAATCAAGGAAACCATGGTTCTTAGAGGAGGAAATTATCATCCCAAAGTCACACAGCCCAGATTTTGACCCATTATATATATACCAGATCCAAAAGCTGTTTTGCAGCACCATGATACTCAACATGTATGCTTGTTTAATCATCCGTTTGGCAAATATCTTCAGAGAACACATGAAGAAAATTATCTAGGAAGCCAGCCTGTCACTGGGGTGAGCATTTGGCACTGAGTAGGGTCCTTATTAAATATTTGCTGCTGACAAATAGTTACTACTTGTGCTATAGAGAATAGACAGGTAAAACAGACATGGCTCCTATTCTATAAGGAGATACAGCATGTACGCATAACTATTAGAATGCAAAAATGACTACAAATATGGGTGAGGCATAAAGCCAGTGGCATTCAGAGGAGAGGGGCTGTGGGATACAGCTGCATAAAGCACATAGGGAAGAGTGCGCATTTCTGGAGGATGGGTGGAATATGAAAAGAAAGAAGTGATAGCATCAGATTTAACACATAAATTAGATGAATCTCTGTAATATAAAAGAGGAAAGAAGAGAGATTTTCAGATAACTACTAATTTAATAGGAACATAAGACATTTGCTTTGGGAAGTACAATTGACCTTCTGTATTCACAGGATCTATCTCTGTGGATTCAACCAACCATGGATTTAAAATATTTTTTAAAACCTGATCTGCACTCAACATATACAGATTGTTTTCTGTCATTATTTCCTAAATAATACAGTAGAACAACTATTTACATAGTGTTCACAGTGTATTTAGTATTATAAGCAATCTAGCGAATATCTAAGGTGTACAGAAACATATGTGTAGGTTATATCCAAACCCTACATCATTTATGTAAGAGATTTGAGTATTCATGGATTTTGCTATCCAGGGTGTCCTGGGGCAAATCCCCCATAGATGCCAAAGGAGGACTTGCCTTTAACTGCAATTGCATAAAGATAGTGTGACACTGGGATAAATCAATGGACTTTGGTAGCTTCTGGGAGGGTGAATAGTTGAGACTTTTCAGAAGATTTTGTGGAACATTTGTTTCTTGCTGTGTATCAGGAACACTTGTAGATGTTAAGGATGTAACAGTGAAGAAAAGAGAAAGGAGAGGAAGGTCCCTGCTTTGATGTACAGAAGGAATCAGGACAGGTAGAGACAAGCAGCAGGCTGACTGCACCCTTACGCTATTTACATAGCTTACAAAAGGTCTATGAAATATAATTTCACCCAATTCAGATTTTTGGAAAGCAATCACTCTTCAGGCAAAACCATACCATGCTGTATATTAGAGTTTTCAAACTGTAAGATCAGGTAAAAGTGCAACAACTGCTGTCTCCATCACAATTAAAGGCATATTGTGACAGAAAATGGCCCCCCAGCCAGAATACTTCAGCTTGTTAGTTGCCCAGGTAATAGTTCCTGTTCCAGTTCCTGTTGCTCCTGTCTCTTAGAAACAGCTGGTCACTGTGATACACATTATGTAAACCCATCCCCAACTGACAAGGCATTCTGCCTCTGTACCTCCTGCTTGCTTCTCTCATATAAGCCCTAGACCACCAGAGTTCAGGGCCTGATATTCTGGGAATTATCCCCATCAGTGTCTGTTGATGTAAATAAATCTGCCTCCAAACCCTTGGTGTCGTTTCGGTGTTTCTCCCTGCCATTGCAATATTACAAAGATCTGTTCTTAGATGAGAAATACCATCTAAATTTAACATGTGCTCCAGATGTGAAAGGAATGATTTTATCCCCTGGAAGAGCAGAATCAAAAGATCAGAGTGGTAGCTAAAAATGTACTGAGCACTTACTGTTTTCCTGGTACTTTCTAGAACTTTACATGAATTAAGAAGTCACTTAAACCTCAAGAAGACCATGAGGAAGGACAATATTGTTACATTTTAACTACCAGGTAACACATCTACTAAATGGCAGAATTGCCAGCTGAATCCACTCTAATTCTTGAGACTATGTGTTCAACCATCTGCCAAATTGTCAGAGGACTATGCTAGGAACACATCCAGGTTTCTTTTTTCTTTTTCTTTTCTCTCTTTTTCTGTGGTGCTAGGGACTGAACCCAGGGCCTTTACACTGAACTACATATCTAGCCTTCCCCCTTTTTGAGATAGGGGCTCACTAAACTTCTATGTTACGAAGTCTGGGCTTCAACTTGCAATCCTCCTGCCTCAGCCTCTTGGTGTGTTGGGATTACAGGTATGTACCACCATGCTCATTCAGATCACAAGTTTTTAAGCAGTAGAGCACATTTATAATGCTTCACATTAAAGAGTATTCTTCAGTGTGTGTGTGTGTGTGTGTGTGTGTGTGTGTGTGTATGTGTTTGTACACGTATACATATGTCATTATCTAAACTTATATAAGTTATATATTATGTACATACAAATGTATATAAACATAGATGACACATTTATTGCCTCATAGCATATTGTCCTAAATAAATATGCACAATGCTGTGTGTATCTGTGTAATTATGAGCACCATTAATCATACTATGTATCTTCTGTATACAACTACATATAAGCAGATTTCTCTTCAAAAGATATTAGGATATTCAGACATGGAATGGTTGTTTTACGCATTCCAAATTTACTGGCTGTTTTTATTCTTCTGAATATGTGTGTGGCAGAGCATACACATAAATTAATGCATCTTTTTACATCAATATTGGTGGTATCAAAGAATAAATATCAGGTTGAATATGGAAATGAACGGTTGAGATAAAGTGTGTATCTCATCGTGCACCCCTAGCTGTGCATCTCTATGAGTTCTATTATTAACCAAATATTTTAGGAGAATACACTGAAGCAGAAAATTTAATACAGGAAATACCTGAAATAAACTCTGTCCCCATATTAATTTTCTTAAAAAATTCAAAAACATAAGGACTATCATGACCAGAATCTTAATTTTATGGGGAAATGAGTCTAATAAGGGAAAGTTATTCAATATATAAATCCATCAGATTATTGAATATTGAGTGACTATACCAGGGGATATTAATCTAATAGTGTTTAAGTAGTTCCCCTCTTTCATTTTTATTTTTATCCCTTACTACCTCTTTTTGGCTTAAGTGAATTTTTTGTAGAATCCTATTTTAATTTCTGAATGATATTTAACAAAATTTTTAGAGCTACTTTCTTAGTTATAGCACTACAGGTTACAATATACATCTTAATTTACTATTTCATCTTTATATTAATTTCAGTGAAATATAAGAACTTTTTTTAGCACCAGTGATTGAACTTGCTCTACCACTAACCTATACCTCTAGCTCAAATATAGAAGTTTTATTCTTATATTATCCTCTTATCTACTTCCTTTTATTTATTGCTCATATTATATATATATTAAAACCCAAACAATACATTGTTATAACGACATCTTTAGAAAAATGTCTTTTTAAGAAGCTAAGAGAAGAAAGAGAGCTCAATTACGTTTATGCAGTACTTTATTTTTAAATTAAGCTAAGTTATTTACCATCTCTTACTCTTCATTTCTTCCTGTGGATTCAAGTTACCATCTGGTGTCACTTCCTTTTTCCAGTACAGCTTCGTTCGTTTGGATTTTTTTGTCAAATATATGACAATTCTATATGTTATAGGTACAACAACGTGATTTTATGGATATCATTATATGCATTTGCATAATGAAAAGGAAATGTGTGATTACGCTTTCATCATCACCTACGTAATTACTTCTACTATAATGTCTTAAATTTTTTCCACATAAACTCAAATTAATGTCTGCTGTCACTTTCAGCCTAAAGTTTTTTTAGTAGGTCTTATAAGGTAAGTGTGCTAGTAATGAAGTCTGCTTTTGTTTACTTTGGGATGTCTTTACTTCACCTTCATGTTTGAATGATAGTATTGCTGGATACAGGCTTCCTGACGAACAGTTATTTTTTGTGTACTATTTTAGTATCATCCTACTGCCTATGGCCTCCATTGTTCCTGAAGAGATGCCAGCTGCTAAAGTCACTGTGGTGCCCTTGTATATGATGAGTGCTTTCCTTTTGCTGCTTTCAATATTTTCTCTTTATGTTTGGCTTTCAACATTTTTATTACACAGTAATGTGTCTGGATGTAGATCTCCTTGTCTTTACCCAACCTAGTCTTTGAGCTTTTGGGACATGTAGATGACCCTTGGTCATCAAATTCTGGAAGTCTTCATATTTAATTTAAACATTTCTTCTGCCTCCCTTTTATTTCTCCCATTACATCTGTTGATATACTTAAAGGTATCCTACATTTCTCTGATAAAATTAGTCTTTATTAATTTTTCTTCTATTCAGATTACATAATCTCCACTGATCTATCTTCAAATGTATTGGTTCTTTTATAAACTCATCTCTAATGAATTTCTCATTTAGATTACTTCACTTTTTGTACCTTCCAAATCCAAAATTTTCAATTGGAGATAGACATTGTATATAACTTATCCTTCATTAATACTATTTGGTGTGTCATTATTACCCCATTTTATTCCTGTAAGCACAATTTCCCTTAGTTATTTGAACACACTTATAAAGCTATATTGTAAACTTCTGGATAGTCTGCCATTTTGCTCATTGCTGCTGGTACCATAAAGTCACCTGCTTTTTCTGAACTGCTTACCAACAAGATCTGTACTGTACCGCTTTCTAAAGATCCTTAGCCATGAGCTTCTTTAAGCTCTGTTTCAGACAGACTACTCTGAGGAAATGTGGGGCTTTTGATTCTTACAACAGATATCTTCCCCTGGGCAGAACTTCTGCTCCATTGCACCCTAGCTGGGTGCAGAAGCAGTGGTCCACTTCTGAGTGATGCATGGATGCATGAGCAAGGCCTGGGGAGAACAGGGTACATTCCAACCTTCTCACACTGCAACATGGAGTTGAGAGGGTTGAGAAGCATCACTTGCCCCGTCTGGGGTGAAAGAGCTCTTGTCTTGGCTACACTCACCTGCAGAAAAGCTTCTATAACCAGGAGAGGTAGGGTACCAGATGGGAGCAAGTTGTGGTTTAAAAGTCATAGCTCTAAGTCTTGCTACTGAAATTTAGCAGATCTCTTGAATCAACATCTTTATTTTATATTTATCCTTAGAACAGTTTTCAGAGACTTTTAAATGTGTGTGTTTGTATATATGTGCAAGATCTGATAATCATCAGCAGTTAAGTGGTTGTTTCACAAAGAAAAAGGTCTGCTAAGCTCTTTCACCAACAATTCCAAAGATACTCTATTTTTGCTATTACAGATGTTTCGCACATCTCTCTCCATAAAATTTTTCTTAGCTCTAAGTGACGATTATTTGCATTTGTCATATAGGATCACTTTTGTTTTTAGAAGAGCATAAATAATTGCTGTTATTTAATCATTGTGACATTTTAAAACACATTTTACCACTAACATTGTCCTTATTTTCAGATATTTTCCTGTTACTTTATTGTTATTTGACCTCAGTGATCAGCAGCATCTTTGTACACTGCCATCTTCTAGGCCAAAGAAAAAAGCTACCTTCTCACGGGCGGTCAGAGGCCCCCTGTATTAAAGAAATTCACACTGTTATATTGAGCTTGCTATGCTAGTACGAAGAAAAGTTTTCCATGAGATTCTTGGGTTAAAGAAATAATCCAGGAAGAAAAAAAAGATAGTATCTACCTTCTATGTTTCTTTTATCTATACAGTGCTTGAATTCCCTGCAAAATGATAGCCACTTCCCTACCATATATTAAACTAGACTCAGGAATTTATGGATTTCCTGTCTCTTATTCTTTTCTTTTTAAGGAAAAATTATTTTATTTTATATATAGTACATACTATTTTAAAATTTAAGAGATATAGATACATGTAAAGAAAAAATTAAGCTTCTCCCAAATCACACCACCAAAAAATGACCATTGCTGAAAACAGGGAAGGATATTTCTCTATATTTTCTAAATAGATAGATAGATAGATAGATAGACAGATAAATATAAGGTCTTTAAAAGATGGGAAAATTCTATATATGCTTTTTAACTTGTTAATTTTGCATGAGGGTAACAAAATAAATATTTTCAAATTTTTTACAATGGGAGCTTAGAACTCACAATATCTATAAAAGACATTAACAGTGAAAATTTTTATGCCATTATTTTAAGTCTTCTAATGAAAACATCAATTTCTTATATTTCTCCTTCATCTCCAAATTTTGGTACTTATTTTGATCACATGCTATGTAGAAAAAGGATGATTCAAAAGATGTGGGTTGTTCAAAGTTTAGACCTTCCCAAGAAAGGTGTATTTTGATGACTGGCCCTGCAGCAGCTCCTGGGAATTGGGTGCACGAAGTGTTCTGAGTGATGAGTGTGTGCATGCCTAGGGCCTTGAGCTACACTGTACTAGTTCATCTAGAGAGGTGGTAAATGACAATGTAATACCAGCTTTCCCTCAAGGGCCTGAAGCATCAGTAACTGAAGTCAGTCATGCAAGCACTCAGGCCTATGTGGCTGTTCTTCCATAAAAACCCTAGACTTCAGCATTGCTTCCTGGCTGGCAACACTTTACATGTGTTATCACACAATACTGTTACAGAAATTAGGTGCACTTTTTGAGACTCAACTGGGAGAGGACACTTGGAACCTCGTGCCTGGTTTCTTCCAGACTTTATTCCACGTGCCTCTTCCCTCTACCGATGTCATTGTTTAACCTCTACTGTCCTAAACCCTACCTTAAATCTAATAGAGTCTGGTCCTGAGTCCTAGACAATTATTTAGATTATGCCTGTTTAGCAGGACCTCTGACACACAGGTACACTTTGTTATATATTCAGAGTAAGTACATTCAATATACATGTGTATATTTCAGTGTCAGTTTTCTCACCATGTTTTTTTTAATAACAGTTTCTCTACTCTTAAGTCATGTTATTTCATCTGTTAAATGTGTGAGTTTT
Source organism: Chinchilla lanigera (assembly GCF_000276665.1). Taxonomy (NCBI): domain Eukaryota; kingdom Metazoa; phylum Chordata; class Mammalia; order Rodentia; family Chinchillidae; genus Chinchilla; species Chinchilla lanigera. Next base: position 2,612,842 of record NW_004955438.1, on the reverse strand, counting down.
ATGATAACACCTTTGGAAACAAAATTTACTAGTGTTATGTTATGTAATTTGTTAATATTTGTGACCGCTTATGTTCTTTACCTGTACGTTACATTACCGTTGCATATAATTCTTATCATACTTCATGAACCTCAGATTCAGTTCTGTATTCTAAAACTTTCCGGGTTTGGACAATCTCTTTGGTAAAGTATTATTTTTCTTATGTGGAGCAGCCTGTTATTCTGTCAGTCCTCCTCTTAGTTTCTGTGAGATGGATTTATTATCGTTGACTCTTTCATTAGCAATCATGGTGATGATCTCTACCACTTTAAGGCAAAACTTCAAATTTTAGCTATATTTTCTTTTTTTTTTTTTTTTTTTTTTTTTCTCTGGTA
>NW_004955438.1:2595311-2611972 GCF_000276665.1 Chinchilla lanigera | reverse complement strand
AAACATGCAATACTGGTCAACCAAAGACTCATTGACAGTTTCTTTCAGCATAGAAATAGAAGACAGAAGAACAACCATGTTAACTATCCTGTATATACATACATACAAAATTTCTCCTTCTTTCCCTTCTTCCTGTATTTTAATTTTACTTTTATGTTGGTTTTTACTTGCAGTATCACATTATAACCTGTGTTTTGCTCATTCTCAGGTGGCCAGGTCTGGAGCTTCTAATTCTTCACACATAGTCTTAGTGACTTTTTGACTCTCACTATCATCTACAGTTTGGTGGTCCAATACTGTTAGTTCTCAGCACTTTCTTACTGTAACTGGGGAGACAGTAAAAAAAGAAAAAAGGAGGAAATGAACAGGAGAGAAGATGAGCTCACCAAAGGCTGAGCTTAATTTTCATTTCACTACCTTGACTGTGTTCTCATTTCTGAGGCTTAGCTAAATGTCCTGCTCAGGAAGTCACCCCACTTGGTTACAGACTATATCCAAGGCAAAGCAGGAACCCATTAGGACTTATCTATAAGGCCCTGTAACTTCTCTTCTGATTTGCAATACTACTTTCTGTTTCTGTTACATATATGTCTTTGCACAACCACATGCACTACTCTTCAGTCAAGGATGGCATAGACAAAAATACCTACCACATTTGTTTCTTTTATGAAGATATTAAGGATGATTCTTAGTATTTTTATGAACTAGACAGTCTACACCAGGAAGAAAAGGCAGGGTTAGATGCCTCATCGTGCAGGACAATTCTCTTTGTCTTAGCTTCAAAATCATCTGTTTTGCTTCCACTTTTGACAGTTATGAAATTGGGTTTTACACTTTATGTGGGGTTAATAACTACGTAAATAAGTACTTATTAGCTACTCCATCATCTTTCCACTTTCTTCTGTCTTTAAATAAATTAGAACATCCAGACACCAAAGAAACAGAAAGTAATAAAACTTAGGAGTTCTAACTCCTTTACTCATACTAAAAGCATATGTTGTTTTAGATGTGGTAAATTCAAATAAAGAATAAAATATGGATGTTTCTCCTTCCCTAAACATACTAAAAAGGGACACCATTCACATCTCCTATAGTATCAAAGGAAAAGACCAATAATAGGAAGAGAGAAAATAAAAGTAATAAACAAAACAACGGATGTGATATTGTTAACAATCCAAAAGGCCCATTAGCATTGATACAGCACTAAACGCAATTAACTCCATGCTTTCCTGAAACAGACTTTGACATTTCCATTTTGCTCTTAGCACACTGGGAGAACTTCTTTGTTAGAACCATGCTTCCACCCACTCTTAAGCCATCTCCAGTGGAAAAAAGATACTGACAAGGTCAAACTTGTGAGACGCTGCTGTATTTCCTCTTCCCATGCTCTCTTGTCTTCTAGAACCTTCAAGACACCCTCCCGCTCACTCATGCAGATATTGGCCTCACACATTTCTTAAAAGTGTTTTCTTCTGACACAGTATCTAAAACACACAAAATTGTTTCCTCGCCACCCATACTAGGATGATCTTACAGAAGGTGTAAATCTATACAGGAATGCCTGCCAAGCTCTAAATGTCTATTTAGCAGCAGCAGGAGCGACATAAATCTCCAGCTCAGAATACACCTAACAGTAGTTAATAGTTCCAGGGAACCGATGACATGGTTGTAGAGTGATGTCTTCCCTTTGTGCATGTGGCTAAGAACCGGCATATCATATTCTCAACATACTGCTGTCATGACGTTCAGGAATATTGGTTTCTCATCCAAAAAACTAGAATACATAAAGAGATGACAAAATTGATAGTTCTTGCTTTAAGAAAAGTAGATGCATACATTTCCATGTTTTTTTTAATATTGAAAAGAGAAACAAAAAGTATATGGGATAGAGAGATGTTGATTTATAAATGTATACTTTTAAGAAACTGTTCATTTCACCAATGAATTCATGAAGCTTTTTCTTTAATAGCAGGTTTAAATGAATTTTAAAACATGATTTCATTTATAAAAATTAAATAACACTTCTTCAGAAATCTATCCACTAGTCATTCAAATGATTAAAGCTTAACTTGTACCAAATGCTGGGCTAAAATTGAAGTGGAAGCACAAATAACATGGTTGCTGCTTTTGCTGAGTGCTTAGAAAGTTTGAGCCATAGGTTTAAATAGGTAAAAGGTGATACTGGAAAGATAAATGAAGTTTGGGAGAATTGAGCTCAGGCGTCTGTGGCCTTGCCCACAGTGTCAAGAAGGCATTAGAACTTGAGTCTCAAGGATGAGAAAGATGGAGCCACAGAGAAGAAAGTGGGAAAGCATTCTAGCTGAAGGAACCACATGCATACCGGCATACAGCTGACAATAGCATTGACTTAAATCATATACAAACACGGGGCTTGCCACAGACTCTGGTGGACTATAGCTAAGATGCAGCCAATTGAAGGAACACGAGTTCCATATGGGAGAATAGAATAAGTTTTCTCAACAGCAACTCCACTTGGCATTTTGGACCAGGTGATTGCTGTAGAGGTTGTGTGTGCACTGAGGATTTTAGCAGTCTCTTTGGTCTCTGTAGCACTTCCATTTGTCCTGACAATCAAACATGTCTCCAGACATTGCCGAGTGACCTTTGAGGGAAGACATCATTTTTGACATCTATTACCTTGTCCGGGCAAGACAGTAGAAGTTGAGACTGGAGGATTCTATAGAGGGCCCATTAGAAAGGGTTTTGTAAGTCCAGTCAGGCAGTGAGATACTTGTCCACATAGAGGATTTTTATACAGGTGATAATGTGATAAAAGATTATTTTTAAGCAAACTCTAGTAGTGCAAGAAAGACAGAATTGCATGCTGAGGGACCAGATGTAATCTTGTCTAATACTATTGCCATCATTTTATTTTACAAACATGCATAAAATTTCAAAAACAACCATTTTTAATGACAGTGAGTGGTATGTTTCTGAGAATTAGACCCCAGTCAGTTCAAGAAGGTGTATTATGCAGAACTGTCTACACACACAGGTCTGCTTTCCATTTAGAATCAATGCCATTATGCTGTCTCTGGAGGCAGTCAGCCATACCTAGATCTGTGCGTTATTGAACTTTGTAGTCTTCTTGGACCTCAGTTTCCCCATTTATAACATGTGTAATAATAACACTAAATCAGTCTAGCAGTTACTACTAGAAAGCAGAAGGCTCACTCAAATTGTGTCATTTCATAATGGCTTTATAAGGGTAATGTCTACAAGGTATAATAAGGATACTGAACCTTGGATGAAGTAGTATTCAGGGTTATTAAGAACAAATACCTTTACTACTACCAGATATAATGAAGAAAAGAATGAATATAACCAGAACTCAAAAGAAGAGAGAGGGAAAGAATGAAAGAGTGCTGCGAGTGCCTCCTAAGTGTGGGGACTTTGGATCAAGGGGCAAGTCAGTTGGCAGCCTTTCTACAGATTGAGCACCAGGAAATTAAATACCCACATCTCATTCTCGTCATTTTCCTCAGCTCCCCTCTGTGGTTCCCATTGGCCAAATTCAACAGGAATACAGAGGGCAAGAAAGCCTGTCAGTGCAACCCATCCAGATTCACCCTCAAGGGTGAAAAGATGAGCGCAGCAGGGTGTGAAGATCCAGGGATTCAGAGAGAATGGATCCAGAGTTGAGAAGTGAAGCCTCCAGTACAAAGGTGAGCCCTGAGGCATGAATACGCAAACATTCAAATAATGCCCAATAACAAAAGGTGCTCAACAAATGTTGCATCTGTATGAATATATAGATATATTTTAATTTTTTGAGGTATAGAGATAGTCCACTGCTTGCACTTGGTGACAATATTTCCATGTTAATTGGTAGCACTGGTCCGAAGAAAGAACCTATGCATTAGGAGATCCACACTCCATCCTCCAGCCTTACTTCTCACAGGTGTGTCTTTCTCTCACCTTTCTTTTCCACAGTTTTCAATACCATTCAAAAGTCATGTAAGAAAATATGTTTGAAAGAGCTCTGCAAACTGTAAACTGGAATGTAACTATAATGGTTAGTTTTCCTCTTTCTTGTGAAATCTATTTTGATCAAGTAGAGAGATCAAGTGGACATTCGGCTTTCTTCTGTTCTCAACTTGTTTATACAATAGATTTTCACAATCATGATATAGCCTGTGCTCAAGAGGCCTAGAGTTAGGTCTTTTACATTTGTCTTTTATGGTAAAAATGGCTCATAATGATCATAGGCAGATTATGTTGAGGAAATTAGCCTGGTCATTTCATCAGAAAAAATATAAAACATCAGATTACTTGCTCTGAATTACACAGAAACTTAAAATGTACTGTCCTTTAAACTTTATTTCAGAGCTAAAGAAACCAAGGTAATATTTAAAATATTCGTTATAATGAAGCTACAAAAAAGTTTGCTTCTACTAGGCCCCCACCCATTTTGTACAGTCTACTTTTATGACGATGGTAGAGACTACATCCAACCCCAGAGATCCTGCTTCCACAGTGAAAAATCCATGGTGCTCTGAAACAGATGACTCAGTAGATTTACAGGTAACATAATACTTGTTTTATGGCATCTCCTATGTTAGAACACTGCTGACACACACAGGCATGGTACTGGCATGTCATTCCCAATATCTCTTAGATAAAGCTATGGAATAGAAATACAAAAGAATCCTGATGGTGCCGAATATTACACACAAACTCACATATATATTAGTGGATGTGGTTAACATCAAATAAAGAACGAATAGGCAGAAATCTTACAATTCAACATTTTGTGCACAGTAGAACCTGGAGTCACCAGATTAATAAGCTGACCTTGCAATTTCTATCCTCATAGTTTTACAACCCCTAGAATGTTACCAGCATGTTGAGTTCTATGTTATGTTTCAGACTAATATATCAGTTCATTAACCCCCTCGCTGACACTTGAAAACATGCTCTTCTTGGAAAATTTTACCATTTGTAGTATTAGATTCCAGTCATTAGAGCACATCTGCTATGTCAGTATTTGAACTTATTTCTTCACCATCTAGTTTTGAGCATATACTGTGTGCTCCAGGCTCTCTTCTAGACTCTGAAGATCTAGCAATAGAATAGAAACTTCTGATGTGCAGCTGTAACTTTAGGTATGGTTATCTAGGCTAATGGCTGAACAAAAGCCAGCCTAGTAATAGGAATGCAAATACCTGCTATAGTACACTGTGGAGAAAAAGAACAAGAAACAAATAACAGAAGAAAGATAACCATTTGGCTATAGATACCAGGATGCCATATCTGAACTAACCCCATTCTGTAGCTCTCTATCAGCATCATTTCATAAGAGCTTTATTGGAGGAGTAAGACATCAGTTAATTTCATGAAGAGATGAGCCATGATCTTGGTGTATCTAACAATTAAGTCTCAATTCCTTTGGGCCACGGAGTTCTGTGGCCATCCGACTAAGATCATGGGATACTGGGATGGATATTAAGCAAAGCCTGACATTGTACTTAGCTTGGCAAACACAACCACAACAGAACTGTGACTGTCTGGCTGGCAACTAGGATGCACCATACCCAGCCCGGCTGCTGCTGCAGAAACAATGGAGAACACAGCTACAATTAAGCCATAAGATTTCCTCTTGTCAGGGCTCCATTTCCAGGCAAAAAGCAAGTTGTCTTACAAGGCTGGCAAAGTTTATTGTAAGTTACATCACCAGCTCACAGCTGATGAATTTATATGTCTACAGGGCATAAGATATCCGCTCTGCCACCATGTGAAACTTGTCACAATTGCACCCGACTCCCACCCAGAAAGATACTGCTGAAATGTCAAAAGGAAAAGCCCACGAATAGCACCAGAGCAGGACCAAGAAGGTACAGGGTACGTGAAGCTAATTCACTTCTGAAGTCTTCCTCTTGGAGCTGTTTTCCTGACTCCGCGACCCTGCCCAGCAGTCCCTGAGTCAATAATTAACTACCCTGTGAAGCCCCAGACAGACAGGTGTGTGTCCAATGGATGGGTAGAGAGTTCTTAGCACCTTACTGTACCACCCTGGAAATTTTCTGGTTTCTTATTTACTATTCTAACTAGCAAAAGCTGGCTTTGTTTTCAGCTTATGCTGCTTTTAATTTTATCTTTTTATTTTCCTCTTGTAGTTGCACTAGAGTCCATTTTCTAAAATCAAATTATGTCACTTTCATGTCAAGAACTTTCAAACGCACCACAGTTCCAACCAGTTAGTACTGAAATCTAAATCTCAGATGATTCAGCTCTGGTCACATCCGCAGCTTGATCAAGTGCCCCTACTGTGACTTTCACATTCACCACCAAACATGCAATCAGATCTTAGCATGCATCTTCTCTTACAGTGTAGCTGTGCTCGGCTCCCACCTGTGTGGAAGTTCTTAGCAGCATAAGCAAGGCTCATTCACTCTTCAAAGAGAATCAACTATCCAACCGCATCCTCTATCTTGGAACAAAACTTCTAAAATCATCTCCTAACCCTTCCCCCTACTTTGATTTTTTTTTATTTCAGTTGTGTGTTCACATGTTAGCCAAAAGGATCACTTCCTTCCCTTGTTGTACTTTCTTATGTCTTAATGCACTAAGAATAAATTTATGCTCCTTAGCCGCCTCACAAGGTCCAACATGATTTATTTCCTTTCTATACAGGGATCATATTGTCCAGGCTTGGCCTAGATGATCCATTTCACCTGTGATGTTCTACAGTAATTATTACCATTACTACCTTTTACTCAAAAGTGTGCCACTTTAGGCATCAAGCCCCCCAGTAACCCTCCACTGGAGCTCTTCTGCTTCCATTCTTCCACTAGCCACTACAGCCCAGCACGCTGGCCTCCTTTTTTTTTCTAGAACACAAACACACCAATTTGTTCTTGCATTTGAGCGTTCAGCCAACCTACTTTTCAGTGTGGAATGAAAGAGTTTTCCCCTCTTTTTTTTTTTTTTTTTTTTTTTTTTTTTTTTTTTTTGGTTTTGGTTTTTCTCCGGTACCAGGAACTGAACTCATGACCTTGCGCTTGCCAGGCAGGCGCTTTTGCCGCTGAGCTAAATCCCCAGCCCCCGAGTTTTTCCCTCTTTATTTCCCATGGCTGGCTTACTTTCTTCTCATTCAGGTCCTACCCCAAATAGCTTAACTATCATCTCAGAAAGGTATGCCCCAAACATGCTGTGAGGTTGCCCACCTCTCCAGTCCTGGCATATCAGACCAGCTCACTGATGCTTCATTGTAGCACTTAAATGATCCGAGTTTTTCACTCGTGTGCACTGGACTCCTGCTTCTAGAATATTAAATCCCATAAACATAGATATCTTTTCTTTTTGGTTCACCACTATGTAGCTATTTTCTAGAAGAGTGGCCTGTAGTAGGTGCTGAGACAGAGGGTGGGTGAACAAAAGAATTTGAACATTACCTCTGTGAAGCTTCTCTGGCTACCTATCATCTCTCCAGGTTAGGCTGACCACCCCTTCTATTGGGTCCGTACGTTCATTATTGGGCAGTGCCCACAGACTGCTTTTGTGTGTACTTTAGTTTAAATGGTTGCCTCTGTCAATACTGGGAGCAAACTAGACAGCCAAATATATTTTCTATTCTTTTGTTTTGATTGTTGCTTTTAAGCTTGTTATGTCTAACTTGCTTAGAGAAAAACTGCAAAAATTATACTCAGAATGTTTTATATTTCTTGTTCTCCTAATGCTAACATCTTACACTACCATAATATGACTGTTATTAATAGTAAGTACATACTGATACATTTTAAATAAACTTCAAACACTATTCAGATTTTACCACTTTTCCCAATGCTCTTTTTCTGTCTACAATGCGTTACTTGTTTCTCCTTAGATTCCTCCGGTCTGTAACCATTTCTCAGTCTTTCCTTGTCTTTTCTGTCATTTTAAAGAGAACCATTTTATTAAAAATCCTCAGCTTTAGTGTACCCAATGTTTTCTCATGACTGGAACGGAGTTATGTGGGTTTTTTCTTTACAAAAATAAGAAAATTGCATTGCGTCTTTCTCAGTGCACAGTATCAAGAGGTTTGTGATACTGATGCATCTCGTTCCTGACTGTGTTTTCTCGATTATTTGGCGAAGTTCGTGTTTTTTAGGTTTTCCACTCTTCAACTACTCTCTTTTCCTTTCTAGTTGATAAGTGTGCAGCTTGGAGAAGACACTTTGCTCTTATGCAGATTTATTTATTTATTTATTTATTTATTTTGGTTTTTCTCCAGTACCGGGAACTGAACTCACGACCTTGCGCTTGCCAGGCAGGTGCTTTGCCGCTGAGCTAAATCCCCAGCCCTCTTATGCAGATCTTGTTTCTCCTCAGTGTAACACACTCACTTTAGCACCCATCAGTGGATTTTGTCTATAACATTTATTACTATGCTATTGGCCTACAGGTAACGTGCATTTACTTCCCTCCTACTCAACATTTATTAATTGGAACTCTACTATGTATGCTTCTTTATTTTCCAGTGTGAATGTACCTCCATAAGTGCACATGATAGCTGTACAGCTGAGGCTCTGCTCAGGTGCATAAAGGCATGCCATGTTAGGTACTAGCTTTCTGAATGAAAAAGTCACTTAACTCTGAGTCTGTTTCTGCGCTGATAAAATCCGGGTAATATTAGCGTGACTCCTAAGTGTTTCGGTGGACTAAATTCATTCCTTTTGCATTCACCCAGGCTCTGGAAATATAACAAAGGAGAGAGACCACACACCTGACACCTATAAGATATTCAAACCCAGTCCTTGTCACATATTAAGCATAACAAAGTTCTAAAACTTCAAATTATAGTCATAATTTATAACAGTAGCACTCCCCGGTCAATCTTGATTTCATAAGGATTTCAACAAGCTTTTGGTGAAAGCTCGGGTTGAATTCCTCTCCGGTCAGAAGCAATCTTTTCAGTTCCCCCTGACAGGAGCATAGTCAAAGGTGTGCGCTCCTCCCCCCAGGTATGAGATTTTAATAATTAATTTTACTCAAACATATCCAAATCCTAGGGGGTAAGACTGATTAAAAACAAGTAAAATCTTTAATAAAAGGTAAATGTTAAACGTTCTTAAAGGAAGGTCCTCCTCTCACTAAACCACTCTCTCCAGGCCTCTGTCTATGGAGGAGCTGGATGATCACTGTCACGTGGGCCAGAGGAAATATTTGAAAATGGAGAAAACTGTAACTGGTAAATGTTATTGCCAGCTCTGGGAGGGAGGCTGGCAAAGCTAATACTGATGAGCTGGAGCTTGGCAGGGCCCTGGGGAAACCCACACTAGCAGGCGAGCCCATCACACAAGCCAAGTCCAAATGTCACTCTAACATTTGCAAAGCTGTGTGTAACTGCTTAAGGAGAGGTTTCAAACGAGAAGGTCAAGGTTGGAAAAGCATTTGGGGAACCAAAGAATGTACAGCCATTATGAGGAGTACTCTTTTCTTTCCATGTGAGCAGGCTCTGTTTTGTTTTGTTTCCTATTAACCCATATGGTCTTTTCCACCAGCTGTTGCTCATATAGGAAGGTAATCCTTCAAGAATGCAAAGGCCAAACGCTGGTAGGATTTCAGCAGGGAAGATGAGATTCAACATTGTTCTGAACACTGTAGCAAACAGATCATTTTCATTTTCATTTTTTAAGTTCCCACTTGGTTTTAGGTATTTGTAGCTGGCACTAGATATTTAAACATTCACAATTGTGAGACTTTCACAAATAGTCTGAACACCTATACTCTGTGGTCATGACTCATGTTACAGAGTCATAAATTTCAGCCTCACTGCGAGCAAAAAATGTAAGAACTTGGAAAGTAAACCCAGTGGAACACTCAGAATTCACATCCAAGTGGCATGGGGTGGTTCTTAATTTAATTTTGAAGTATTTCAAGTGTTCAAACAAGTTGGAATAACAGCATAACAAACATCTGTGTATGACCCTTTATTTGGCTTTTATTCATTCCTAACACTGTCATACCTTAATTTCAGATTCTTTTTCGGAGAATATTATAGACATAGATTAATACAGTTGTTGCTGTCCTACTTCCTTCTCTTCCAGAAACAACCTACTTCCTGGAATATTCATTGTGTCTATGGGATGTTTCTATATTCTTAACATCTATGGATCTATATAGAGAGTATTTTGAATTATTGAACATCTTTACAAACTTTATAGAAATGGTATTTTGTACATATTATCCTGCAATTTCCTTTTTTCATTTAAGATTGTATCTTTAAGTTTCACTAATTTACATGTAACTGTAGTTAGATTTGCTCCCCTGTTGGATCATATTTCATGTTATAGAGATTCCAAAATTTATATACTCACCATTTTGACTTCTTCCTATTTTTTTACACATTACACTGTGCATTCTAGCAACTATCTACATGAGAACGCCTTTGAGAGTTTCTCTAAAGCATTCACCTTATATAGGTAATTGCTAAGCCAAAGGTCACATGCAGCTTCAATGCTAAATTGCCTTCCAAAACTGTTACCTCAGTTTGCACTCCTCTTCTTTAGGATCTGGGTTCCTTAATTCTCCTCTTTGCCAACACTTAAATATCATCCGAGTTACTAATTTCTGCTGCTCTGGTGGTTTGAAGTAATATCTCAACGTCACTTACACTTACAGTCTCAAGATTATTAGTGTGACTGTATGCACTTCTGTGTCTACTATCCACTTAGTTTCAACATCTGTCATTCACTCATGCATGTCTGGGGTTTTGTTTTCTCTCACCGACATGTCAGAGTCCATTGTACAACTTATAATACATGTATGAATTGCTACTATTTCTCTCAAAGTAACGTGTCTTGTTTTGAATGTAAGTTTTAAATTTAGTTGTGATCAAATTCATCAGTCTTTTTATGGTCTGTGCTTATTTCTGGCACATTTTAAGAAATCTTTCTCACTTATAGGTCATAAGCTAATTACATTTGTTTTCTCAAATTATTAAACTATTTGCATTTTACATTTAAAATATATCTTTCCTTAATTTATTTTCATGTTTGATGTAAAGATGAAGTCTATTTTTGTTTTTTTCCTATGAATAACCAATTATCCCAGCACTACTTATTGACTGTAGTTTGTTCAGTAATCACTGATTTATAATACTGACCTGGTCATGTATCAATTATTCACACTGGATGGGATAACTACCGAGGTCAATTCTGTTTCACAGGTCTAGGGGTCTATTTCATACCAATATTGCACTGTCTTCATTATTTTGGGTATAAAGTGCATCTTAATATTTGATAGAGCAAGTCATTTTTTTTGGCAGTCTTTCTTTTTCCCCTAGATTTTTCTTGGCTATTTTTAGCCTCTTGAACTTACATATGTTCTTTTTTTTTTTTTTTTTTTTTTTTTGGTTTTTCTCCGGTACCGGGAACCGAACTCACGACCTTGCGCTTGCCAGGCAGGTGCTTTTTGCCGCTGAGCTAAATCCCCAGCCCCGGACTTACATATGTTCTATTGGATAAACTTTGTTTGGGTTCCAGAAGAAAATCCCATTTGGTTTTTGAGTAGAATTGCATTGGATTTATGCAGTCATTTAGGGAGAACTAGCATTGTTATAGTATTGAGTCTATCCATACTTGAATATGATATTGATGATTTATTCAAGTATTTCATAAATTTCAATAGTTTTTTTCATGAAAGTCTCAAAATTTTATTGCTTTATTCATAACTGCCTTATATTTAGCTATTGCATATGGTAATTTTTCTGCTCTGCAATTTAATTGGTAATTACAAAGATAGAGAAAGGCTAATTAACTTTATGTTTACCTTCTATAAACAAATTTGCTGAAAACACTTTCAGTTTTAATAGTTTGCCTATAGATATCCCGTTGACTTTCTACACATAAGAAAAGTTCAATATATTCCTTTCCAATACTTATGCTTCTGTTATTTTGGCTTTATTCCATTGGCCAGTGTCTCCATTTTGATAATCCATAGAAATAACCTCATAATATGTACAACAGCGATGATTATTCTTGCTTTGTGCCTACCTGAATAAACATGATGTTCATCATAGGTTCTGCTGGCTTTCCATTTTCAAAGGTAAAAGTTCTAATCCAGTCTAAGTGTATTTTTAAAATAAGAAACACATACAGTGAGTATAACAAATACTTTTTCAATAACTTAATGATCTCATTTTCTGCTCTTCTCTTTAATATCATTGTTATCATCTCATTAAGTTTAGTTAATAAATTTCCTGATCTATCATTCTTACATTCCTGGGAAAAAATATTTATCAACAATTTTTTAAACACTATTAAATGTGCTGGCATTTACTTTAGAAATTTCATAGACACATACATTGAGATATTATACAGTCGTGCACTGGAATGGGGGTTGCTATAACAGAATCAAGCAGAGTGTGTGTTGGCTTCCATGGAAGTAGAATCCATTCGGACATGCCTGGAGTCGTCATGGCAGGTGGGCTCCCCCTGCAGAGGGCTCATGTTTGGATTCAGGGCTACTGAGGTTCAGCATTTAAAACCTATGTGCCAAGCATGCTGCAAGCGAAGACTAACTATGTGCAAGATCAATAGAAACCTTGATGCTTGAATAAAAGAAAACAAGGGAGAAGGAAATAGAAAGAAGGCAGAATAAAAAAAGGAAGGAAAGAAGGGGAGGAGGAAGACTTTCTTAGGATAAAATTTCAGAACATACTTTCTAATACAATACTTTGTTGAGTGCATAATAGACAAAATGATGGACAAATTAACTCATATAAACTTAATCTTACTCCAGACATTCTTTAAGAGAAAAATACAATTGTTCAATTTTTTGATAAAGAGATAATTTGTGCATATGACAACTGATTGTATGATGGTCCAAATTTAACTTCACTGAAGAAGCAGAGTTTGTCTCATGTCATTTTATAAGAGCTGATGCCCTTCTGATGTTCTCTGAAGACTTAGGGAATTTCTATTGTTATCACTCCGGCGCTGCAGGCTATGGAACTCTTTAACCCTTACAAGCAATCTCAGTGCATTTAATTCTTCTATTACTGAGAATGTAAGAAGCATAAGCCACTGTTTAAAAAGCTGAAATACAGCATTTTGCACATATCAAATGCTTTTCTTATGTTGACTTTTACAGAAATTATTCTACTTTCAACCCAAAAGACAAGACAAAAGGTATTGAACTTTGTTTTAATAAGGCCAATCTCTTCATAGGTTTCTGTGTGGCTCCTTCAAGCCAAAACTCCCTCCTGTCCCTCCAAAGGTATGACCTGATTTTCTATTAAGCAGTGAATAAAATAGGCAGGGAAAGGAGCTACTATACCATGATCTCCTGTCCATGAGTGAGAGCTATGTAAACAAAGATAACAGTTATGTCAGCATTGTTTATTATCTAAGTGTAAAGTATCAAGCCCCAGAAGTTGGAGTCTGATTCACACTACTACTTCCTATTAGCTGTGCAACATTCCAGAAGTTACTACACTGCTAAAGTTGGATTGTGAATGTTATATACTTTCTACAGTGCTAGTGAAAATTAAACATGATTGTTTTTGTTAAGAGCTTGGCATAGTGGCTAGAATATGCATAAATAATACATATTAGCTCTTCTTAAGATAAGGATCAAATGCTCTGCCAGATACAAAAATGAGAAGAAATCAAGAGGGACCCATCATATAGAAGTATAAAGTGAGCAAGTCACTTAGAATAAGGTTTATATTATTTGTATTTGGAGTGTCAGGGAAATGCAAGGCATTGAAAAATGGTACTGAAAATCCTTGTAAATCAAATCTTTACCCCGTGCACTGTGGTGTTTGATTGCGTTAGTGGTTATTGATGCCAGAAGAGGGACATCTCATTGAATACATGGGATGAAATCAGTGAGCTTCTATGTGATCTGTGATGTGGAAGGATGAGACTAGGTGTGCAGGGTCTTCTAGAGAACAAAGATGCAGATTTTATTCTAAGTGCAGCAAGAAACCACATGCAGCTCTTAGCAGGGAAGGAACAGGACCCAGATAACACATGTGCATAGATGACCCATCGCTTTGTCTCAGGTATTTTCATCTGTCAAATCGAAAACCTTACACTAGACCTGTGGTTCTCAAAGTTCAGTTTTCAGATCAGCAATGTCAGCATGGCCAGGAGCCTGTGAAGCATGGACGTTCCCCTAAGACCCATGGAATCAGGAATTCAGAGGCTGGACCCCACAAGCTGTGCTTTATGGTCCTTCTGACGGACTCCAGTGCATCCTGAAACTTGAGCGTCTCTAGACACCACAAACTCAGATACACCTCTCAGCTCCAGAATTCAAGGTTTGCAGTCAAGTCACTCGTGAAGCAGGTCACAAGTCCCAGCAAAATCCTATAGTAAGCAGGCAACAAATCACAGCAAACAAGACTATCCAGCATTTTCAAGACTGGCCAGCATTTTGTTTTAGAAAGGAATTATTCGAAGAAAAAAAATAACTACCTAATGTACAGATCTCATGTCAGTACATATTTTATATCCTGTGCCAAATAGGTAATAAGATGAAAAAGTACTAATACAATGTCATACTGACCTATGAATTCCTTCTCATAGTTATTAGAATGAATTTCTTTAAATCCTGTATCTCTCTATATGATTATCTGTCTGGGTTTATAAAACATTATGAGACTATTAGGAGGATTATATCTGTCTCCATGTTATATAAGGATCAACACAAAGGAGGATTTAACGAGGTAGGACAGTGTAATGAAAAGGGAAAGAGTAAGCTGGAATTCTGGTTTCATTGGTGGTCTAAGAATTAGAGCTAAAATGGTACAAGGGCCTGGGAGGGATCGAGACAATCTAAATATGATAAGCATTATTCATTCTTTAAGAATTATGCGTTTAAAGACACCCATGGCTATGTTCCATAAAATAATTTTCATCTTTCAAAGTCACCATTACAGGTATGGGTGTGTAACTATTTGAAAGTGGACTCTTGGATCATATATGTTACTGGTTCTGAGTAAGCTCCCTAAGGGTTAATGGAATCTAATAACTCACCAAATGCAATTATTTTAAAATAAGGATATCAAATAAGGTCTTTTAAAACAATTTTTTGCATTTGTATACAGCTCAGAAAAGTGAAATGTCATTGTGGGATAAGGTGGTTGGGAATATTCTACTAAGTCAATAAAAATCTCAGATTTATAAGATATGAAGTGTTGATTATCATAAAATACCCTCTTTTTAGTATTTTTAATATTTGCCAATTTTTAAATGGGCATGCTTTTTAAATTATTTATATATATATATATACACATATGTACCTAAATACATAAATATGCATGTAAGCACATATACACATGAATATTTACTCAGGTACTTATGTGCGCTTATAAATATTAAAGAGAGAC
The DNA here is from genome assembly GCF_000276665.1 of Chinchilla lanigera. Taxonomy (NCBI): domain Eukaryota; kingdom Metazoa; phylum Chordata; class Mammalia; order Rodentia; family Chinchillidae; genus Chinchilla; species Chinchilla lanigera. The sequence goes on along the minus strand of NW_004955438.1, from coordinate 2,596,632 downwards.
ACAAAGAGAGATCAACCTTTGCTCAGGGGGCTTAAATGCAAATCTTTTATCACAAAGGCTCTCTCCTCCACAAGACTTAGGCTTTGATCCCGGCATTTGAGTACTGTAATGCCAAGTGACTGTTAAGTCTTCTGAACGTTGCATCTGGCACGGCTAATAACATATTTCTGGGAAACCTCATGGGAACTAACAGCAAACATAAAGGATGCAAATTTTAAAAACGAGAACGGATAATATAAAGACAATTAAAAGTTGATGTAAGAAACCCAATCTAAAATAAATGCTTTTTGTTTTCAGGCTGGCAAAGATGTCAACTTGAGGAAGGGCGTCACCAATAATTACAGCCTTGTGGCAGCACGGGTGTTAAGAAGACTACAGTACACAGCTTAATCTGTGGTTCTTCACTGAAGTTTCTAAACTTAAAGTAAGAATTCTAAACAATAAAATAAAGCTACAGAAGGTTTATAAACAGAGGGGAGAAAGAGAACTGAATCCTACACTGGTTCCTTTATCCTGCTGTCAGGGATTTGCCCATCCTCACCACGCATTTCTGTACAGTAGTCACTGTCAGGTTCAGCTGGTAGGTAGCTCGCTTCTGCTGGCCCGGCTGACACTCTGTGCTCTCTTTCTGTGCCCCTGGAGAGGAAGTGCAGAGAAAGGAAAGAAGCGGGTACCTTGACTCTGCAATAGTCAATAATCTTGAGCCTACAGACTCTCCCTTCAGCAGTCCAAGGAGGCATGGGGATAATTTAAGAGGCAAAAGATTGCATTAGTAGTACGGAACATCAGAATGGGAGACAGGGTGGAGGCAAAAGCACCTAATGAAAGCACTTGAATTTGTACAGTAGTAACAAGGTTACTATGTGACCTTGGATGACTTCATTTCTCAAGTGTAAACAAGCCATCTCAATGAGAGTTTGATTTGAAGTGACTTCATAGCCCCTTTTCTGCTCAATGTTTACTATGGGCCAATCAGACCTTTATGTTTATAAGAAACGAGGAGAAAGCATAACCAAAAGTGAGTTGCAGCAATAAGCAAAAGATTGTAGAATCAAAGGACATTGGTAAAGTGTACACGGAAAAGAGCCTCCTTAGATGTAAAAGGCTAAGGAAGAAAACAAATTTTTTAAATGTCTTCTTTACAAATTGATTTTGAACAAAATTTTGTAGTGGCATAAGACAATGGAATTCGCTCTGTGATATCATCTAATGCTTTACAACTCAGCATAAGGTCCACCAGCCAGGAGCATCAGCACCCCTGGTATCTTCATGGAAATGCAGAATTTCCAAGCCACTGGTCAAATCTGCTCTTTTTTTTTTT
>NW_004955438.1:2502548-2595211 GCF_000276665.1 Chinchilla lanigera | reverse complement strand
TTTTTTTTTTTTTTTTTTTTTTTTTTTTTGGTTTTTCTCCGGTACCGGGACAAATCTGCTCTTTAACAAGATCCCAGAGGAAGTGTGTAGACTAATGTTTGAGAAGTACTGACCTAACTCTGATCTGTTACTTCTCACTTCCAAGGGTCATGTGGATGGGTCCCTTTCTCTCACTTATCAATATCATTATCCTATTTTGGGTCCCTATTTATAAAACACTTGGGGCTTCTCCTGGAATGTCAGGACAGATTGTTTATTGACTTGGTTCTGTTACTCATTTATTCATGAAACATTTATAGGGACCTAATACATATGTGTAAAGCAAAGTCTGTGTACTCAGAAGAAAATATTTCCACTTTGAAGAAAGAAAGACAGCAGAGATATGGAAGTAGGAAACCATGGATGGTTCGTGGGAGAAACAATTTTGCTGGAATATTTATGAAGCGTAATCGAGAGAGGATTGGAAACATGGAGATAAAACAAACATCCTACTGTGGCCACTTTTGTCAGCTAAAGTTTTCCCAACTTTGCTCAGTGATGCAGCACTGGACACCTTTCCCCCCATCTGCGTACTGCCTGAATCATTGTTTACTTCAGCTTTTACAACCCTAACCCTCATTTACTTACATATGTTTTTATTTTAAAGTAAAGTACTCTAACAAAAATGGAAATCAGTATCATTCGCCTTTAGAATTTAGCCATAAAAAATGAAATCCCAGTAAAGTGTTGGTAAGTGCTGTTGCCCTTTAAGGGGTCAGAGCCTGAGCATTGATATCATTTTTGCAAACACACATTATAAGGAAGTATTAGGGGGTATTAAGGTGAACTGAAGAGAAACTTGATGTTTTCCTTGATAAAATCTCAAGAAACACATGTTTTCTAGTCTATTCAAAGCACTCTGGGTGTATTTGCATGTGTTGCTTACAGGCTGCTACCCATCGCCTAGAATCCATTTTGCTGGCAAACATCTATCTCTCTAAAACAGGCCCAGCTTCTGACCACTGTATTCCTAGGATGTCTCTTCTCTCTGAACCTAGAACAGGTCACCGAGTCCCAGTCTCTGCGCGTGATGCCCTTCATGCTTCATGTATGCTTGCCCAACCCCCCCACCTATGACGAGGCTTAGAGGCCTTCCTGACACAGCACAAAGACCCTCTTTTAGGGGACACATAATTTCGTGATGACACTTAGATTATACCCACTGGGGAAACTCTGAGAATCCCTTTGAGGAATCAGGAGGTTCTGAAGAGCTTAAGCATCGATCCCTCAAAAGCAACAATAAATCTTCCCAGCACAGCTCCCCAGAGCTGTCTTAGAGCAGTTTTCAAGAGCTGGTTTTACTCCAGAGACCACAATCAGCCCATTAGAGTCTGGGTCGCCGGGCTTGGTCTTTGGTACCAACTCTGAAGGTGTTCAGCCTTATTAGCAAATGTGGCCTGCTTTAAGTGGTGCAAAGCTTTTACAAAGCCCAGGAGACTAAAGTAAGCAAAGCATTAACAATAGCACAGCCCCTCAGTGAAATGCCGCTGTTTTGATTGCTGTTTTCCAGCTGTACTCCCTGCCGCTAATAGTAACAGATAAAGTTATGACTTTCCAAAGTAGAGGGGATTTTCCAGACTCAAAACGGCTCCCTTTTAGCTGCCCTGCCCACATGTAAATGCTCCTTTCAGATGTCCCCTCTCCTTCATTCCTCTGTAGCAACACATCTTTACCTTACTCTGTCACTTCCTTCAAAATACATTCTTTGCAACTTATTTTTAGTTCTTTAATATAGCAGAGGATACAATGAACTTGGAATTAATTTTATTTCTAGTGTTTACCTGGTTATTGATTCCCCATTTGACTTGGACATATACTTTTTACTTTAACAATAATAATCTAAAGCTTTGCAAAGTATATCCTTACCCTCAAATGCTCCTATTTGTTCAGTTGTTTGGTCACCACGCCTCTATTGAAACAAATTTCATAAATGAGAATGGAGGCAAAGTGGGCTTCTTTGTGTGTTTTTGCTTCAACAGACATTTCCATCCAGTTGTCAGGTTCAGAATTTCCCTTGAGCACAGGCTTGAGACCCAAGAGAACAGGGAGAACTCACTGTGGACAGAATCACAGCTAAGCCCTCATCACTAGAGAGCTGATTTCTCTCAGAAAGGAACCAGAGCCCCAGCCTGGGAAGTTACCAATGTGTGCCCTTGAACCAGTCAGAGCTGGGTTCAGCTCTTTATTGTTCTAAGCCTCAGTTTACTCATCAGCAAAATGAGGATACTAACACAGCTCAAGTCCCAGTGCTATAAATATTAATATCCTGAAGCTAAAGCCTATTACTCAGTAGTGTCAGTAAATGTCACTGTTACTAAATCTGCAAAGATACACATCCCTTAGACACACACACACACACATACACACACAAATACATGTACCTCCGCACACACACACACACACAAATACATTACCTCCGCACATACACACACACAAATACATGTACCTCCACACATACACACATACGCACACACACACGCACATCTTAAGATATCCTGTTACTTAACAATGAAAATAGGCCAGAAAAACCCATGTAGTGTCTTTTCTTTATGCTCAGACAATAAAGGCTTATGTGTTAACAGCTATATGGCCACAACCCTTCTCCCTGTTCCCCTAAATATATCTTTAGCTCCAGTCAGGCTGGACCACTAGTCAACTCCTCAATCCATACCATGGCTTCTCAGCTTTGTGCCTTTGCTCATTCTGTGGCTCCCTTCAAACTGTGAATGCTTCCCATGAATACCTCCTTGGTACAATAAATGTCTCCATTTTCCAGATCACACAAGGTAATGTGTGCCACACTCATTCTCTTCCGCCTCACAGAGTGGTTGATGTGTCGCTGCTTTCTGGGTCCTCTTTAGAGTATCAGTCATGGAAGTGAACCATACTCCACTTAGTAGCTTAGCCTGAGGGTGAGTGACCTCTTAAAGCTGATGATAGAATCTATCTCTGAAGCACTAGGTGCTTAGAGAAAATCAAGGAGCTTCCTTCACAAGATGGGTCAGGAGAAAGGAAGTCAATTAATAACTATGGTCATTTGAATAATATTTCTTAAAAAGATATGTTGAAGTCTTAACCAAGAGTACCAATAAATGTGACTCAACTTGGAAATAGGATGTTTGAAGATTTAAATGAGTTAAAATAAGGTCAGAATGGGTAAGTAGGGGCTCAATTAGGATGGGTTTGTTTATTAAAAAGAAATTTGAACACAGAGACAACCCATGACATTGTGATATAAGAAATATCTATTTGGTTTTTATCTCTACTTCCCACCACAGCACCTTCTAAACTCCTTGCCATTTCCTGAATGATAAGAGTAAGATGTATATCTTATTTAAAATAATCACCTTTTACACAGACCTGAGTTTATGCTAGTAATGACTGATGTGACTTTTGATGGCCCCCAGATAGCTTCCAGGCAGGAAATAGTTGACAGAAGAACCAACCCTGTGATCAGAATTTTAACACAGAGCTGTAGGGAGAGGAAAGGGGCTGGAGATAGAGTTAATCGCCAATGGGTAGTGATTTAACCACTAGTGCCTATGTGATGGAACCTCTTTAAAAACCATTAATTGCCAGAAAATTCCAAATTTAGGTTAGCAGCTACTCTGAGATGCAGAAGGGAGTATGAAAATTCTAGAGAGGGCAGGTAATTTCATGTTCACTTACTCTGTATTTTGCATGCCTTCCAGTTAGGTTTCCCCAAGTTATACCCTTTAGAATAACCTTGTAAATGTAACTGAAACATTTTCCAGAGACCTGTAAGCCATTCTAGCAAATTATGAGACCTGAAGGGAGGGTTGTGGGATCCTGAAGAGCTGCTGGTCTGCCACAAGTCAAAGGTATGGGTGGCTGGAACTGGGGCTGGCACCTGAAGTGGCTGAGCCCTTACCCTTTGCAATGTGTTGGTAACTCCAGAAAATTAGCGTCAGAATTGAATTAAATTAGAGGACAGCCAGGTGGTGTCAGAGAATTAGGTTGATGAGGGGAAAGAAAAACAAGTTTAGTGTTAGAAGTGGTGTTGGACAGCGTATGTCAGTAACATAGCTACACACATTTGGAGTGCAGGGGAGGATTCGACAGAGATCAGAGTGATAAGTCTACAAGTCAAAGCATGCTAAGGATTCTTAGTATGCAAAAGCATAAAGGCAACCTCCTCCAGAGCCTTCAGAGACAGCTTGACCCTGCTGATGCCTTGATTTTGGACTTTCAGAACTATGGCATAATAAATTTACGTTGACTTAAGCCTCCCGCATTTTCGGTATTTTGTTTCAGCAGCCTTAAGAAACTAATATCATAATCATGTACTACAGTCTCTGTGGTTCAAAAGGCTACATCCTACATGAAACGTATTTTTCTGAGATTATCTCAGTAGCATACTATTATACATTTTTATATGACGTATAGACACATCAAATAAAACTCCCTATTTTTCATGATTAGAATATCAGAAAACTCTCCTGAAAGTCACTACCTTGAAAGTAAAATAAGTCTGTAACTCTTCTTAATTCACATGTTAATTCAATAGGATAGACTGGAGACTCATCTATAGATAGTAGGGTTAAAATAAGGTCATAGATTAAACAAGATTATTTGGAATTTTCCGGCAATTAATGTCCCTTCTTTGAATTAAATAGCTATAGTTAAAGAAAATTGACATTTGAGTGCTCAAACTCCAACCCTAGAGCATGTAGTGTTTGTTATATATTTACTATATAACATGGACCTAGCACTGTGCCTGACCTTTAAGGGTACAAAAGATACTCAAGCACAGTGTCTCCCCAGGAGAAATCTGTCTCCATACACTGTATGTACTTACGTGTAGGTAGGTAAATAGATATATATGTTTTTTTCTATTTCTGCCAGTAAAATATTCTCTTCTTGTTTCCCAACCCAAGTGATCCCTTACATACTAGAAAAACAAAGTCTTGCTACAACTGTGCTTACTACGTACTGTTTTTCACAGGCAATCTCTAAAGCCCTCTATTAAAACAAATGAGCCTTGCATAGATCAACAGTATGTCTCTAACATCTCGTAAGGACTTTTTCTTGTACCTGAATTTTGTTTTGCTTTTTGCTGAGCTCAATTGAGTTTAAGGATGGGCACAAGGTGTTCTTTTAAGTCTGAGACTCAGCAAATAATGAGACTAATAGCTTTCCTAATAATTCACTCATATAATCATGAAGGCACAGAAAGGAAACTCAGTACATGGAAAGAAGCACAAAGAAAAGCAAATATTGACAGTGAAATAAATCTATTTTCAGATCCAGCTCTCCTTCCCAAAGGACGCAAACTCACGTAGCCTCTCTTAATTGCTGTGTTAATAATTTTTCTAGACACCTAAGCTATATTTATTTCCTCCTTTTAAACACATTTGCTTTTTATTGCATTGTCAAATTTCTTAAACGTATTTTTCTGACTTTTTCCTATTAAGGAAGAAAGAATATATTTTATATGCAAAGATTCCTATTAACTCCTCATGAATTATCCTTGTCCTTGCTAAAGACATTTCTAAATTTATTATGCTTCATGTACATAAAGGACTCCAGCCAGCACAGAGCTGAGATCGGTTCCCTTCTTCTCTGCTTAAAACACCAGGGAGAAACAAATGCTTCTACCTCACCAGGCTGTAGTCTAGTTTAAGGATGGAAAATAGGGCTCATAACACTTTCTGACACAAATCAAATGTTAGGTTTTGTTGATGCACTGTCTTTGAAAGTATTCTTAGACTAAACCTGGACCCAGAGGAAATAAAAGCCTTGCTTCTATTGTCTTGGTTTACATTGGTGACCAATGTGGAAATAGCTTACTTTTCTCTCTGTCTCTGTCTCTGTCTCTGTCCCTCTCTCTTTCTCTCTCTCTTTCTGGTAAGATGAAATTAATTTCACTGACACGCAGCATCCAACACAGACAGGCAGGCATTTTGTGACTTGTGCCATGGCTACTGCACTTTGAGAGGTTGGCAAACAGACCTGACGTAACTCCCCAATGACTCTTGTCACCTAGGCATTCACACTTTTGGGGAATTCTCTCCCCTTGAGAAGGTGTAGCACCTATGACTTCCTCCCAACCAATAGAATATGGCAAAGGTAACGGGCTATTACTCTTGTGAAGATGTTTAATAAATATAAATATATTTCTCGTTTTTCTTTACTGCCAACTTTGCAGAAACAAGTTGCTATATCATGAATCACAGAAAGGAAGGGCCACTTTTCAGGAAATTACACAGCCTCTATGAGCCAAATCTCTCAGTTCTACAACCACAAGGAACTGGATCCTGCAACAACTAAATGTCCAGGCGATGGCCCCAAGTCTCAAATGAGATCACAACCCTGGCTTTGACTGTAGAATCGATTACAGCCTTGTAAAGTCTTTAAGCTAAGAGCCCTATTAACTCCTGCCTGAACTTGATGTAAAGAAACTGCCAGTACTAAAAGTGTGTGGTTTTAAGTATCCAAGTCCATGTTAATTTGTTATGCAGGAAGAGAACACTAATAAAAATTACAAGTTACTGGGAGATTATGTTGGGGAATAAATGTAACCTGAATATTGAGGATTCCTAACCCAGGAGACTTTCCTCAGTTAACACTGAAGGCAGATCTGTGATGAATCACAGACCCTAGTTTAAAAAGAGTGAAAGCTTGTACGAGAGCTCAAGAACTCTTCCAGGGGGACATGATAATGAATGACAGAATGGGTTTCAGACTTAAGAGGTCCATGTGATTATGCTGCCCTTGATCTTTCAAAGACACTGTGTGCTACCAGCCTGGACACACAGTCTGAGTTGTTTGTTGGCCTCTTGGTTGCAGTGTGGGTTCTGAAACATAGGGTTACTTGTCTATATCTGAGTACCAAATGTGGGAGTTGAAGAAGTTAGCCCATTCAATTTGAGGTTAGATGTGGTCAGTTAACTTCTGGAGACTCCTGACCTTTAGACGTAGATCTCAAGCATGCAACTGACAGAAGGTATCAGGGGGAAGGGTGAGATATTTGAACAATTTTAAAAAGCACCCTAAAAACAATGGTTCTTTGTTATATAATTGATTAGGCAGATTATTATAAACATTTACTTTCTGCAAATGTCCTAATTACACAGAAGTTTATAGTTATAAATGAATACACAGAGACGACATCCAGAAAAATCACTTTTCTTGTGCATCTTGATGCCCTTTCTCCTTTTCCATTGTTTCCCCCTCTGTGATCCATGACCAAAGCTGCTCAGGGTGAAGAAAACTAGAGTGGCTACCACAACAGAGATGGGAAGAAGCATCCATGATTATTAAACCTGTATGCCCAGATGTCAGCTTTAAATGGAGATCGTCTCAAAATCTAGGCTGAGTTCCCCGCCACTGGAGTTGCCCCTGACACCAACTCAAACCAAAGACTGCTTGATAGGGTCGCCCCACAAACAGTATCTATTTTAACCTAAAGTATTTCAGTCTGCCTAATAGTTCCTGGGTACAGCGACTAGACAGCTAAAGCCTTTTTAGTCACAATACTCAGAACCTCAGTGAACACCTCAACTCACAAAACGTACTCACGGGTCTGAAAGGAATCTGGAAGCTATGAACAATCAGACTGAAACAAAGACAAGTCAGGCAGATTTGCCTAGAAATCAGTGAGTGAGATAAAAGCAATAGTGTATTTATCTTTCAACACTTATTCAAGGACATTTATCTAGAACATTTTAGGCAGTAAATTTACTCTACTGAAGAGTGACAATGTAAAGATGAATAAGCCATTGTTCACAATCTCACATGGAGTTGAGGAAGGGGTACAGAGTATTTTAGCCCTTTTGATAAGAGTCTTTGTATCAAAGCATCATTGTGAATATGGAATCCATTCCAGATGAAAATGGAAACTATGCATCTGCCAGTGGAAGGCAGCTTCCAAAATGAGCAAATTTTGGAATCTTCAAGAGTGATTAAAATTATGCCACAGAAGCAAAGAGGTAAGAACAAAACAGATGAAAGTAAAATGTGTTATACTCTCTCCTACAGAGGTGACCATAACATAAATTAAATCCCCCTCCCCCATTTGCTTCCCCAGCTTCAGGTCAAATAATTTACCTCCACCCTTTTCATTAGCAAAACAAATCTTGTCCAGTTCCCGGTTGGTCACTCTGAATGGCTTGTACACATCCTTCCCAGGCATTGACCCCTAAGCCTTTGGGCAGAAACGGGCAGGCTGCACAGTTGCCCTCTGCCAGTCTGATCAAGTGACCTGGGCTGGCAGCTGCTGCTGAGGTCCTAATGCCACACCCTCTTGAAAAATCCTTGGTCACCTGATCTCATCATCCACTTCTTTCTTTTGCATTATCCCAACACTGGGTGTTTTCTCATAATTTTCTATGTTTGGGAAATGACCACTTACGTGGAAGTTACTTCACATCATTTACATAAAATATATCTTAAGCTTAACAATTGTTATTCTCTATGAAGCCAGGACAATAAATTTTGTTTTAAAATAAACAAAATGAAAATTGATTTGAAGTTTGTTTCCTCAGGGCTGAGGATATAGCTCAGTGGCATAAACACCTGCCTGGCAAGCACAAGGTTGTGAGTTCAATCCACGGTACTGCAAAAAAAAGAAAAAGTTTGTCTCCTACTTGCTTTGAAATGTGATAGTGGGCAGTTTAAGGTAAAAACGAGAAGTGGTGGTTGTATTTCAGCTGGAACATCTCAGCTGGAACCCAAGGAGGCCTGGTGGTGTACCTGAAAGAATCACCTGCATACTTGGAATGTATTTCCTCTTCTACAGTCATTCCAACCCTTGCATTTCTCTCCCGTTTCCCCTTCCATTCCAATTTCTGCTAGCATCATGCAGCCACTAACTTTCCTAAAACATACCTAACCTGTGTTGCTTTGGAAAGTTTTCTCTCTTTTCTTTCTCAACTAAATTGAAAATTATACACATAACCAACATCTTAATTGTACAGAGCATGTTTGTCCATAGCACATAGACCATATTTGAGCTCTTATTTTTTCATGAGATCTTGAGCAAGTTATTGAATTCCTCTGTAGCAGAGGGCTTTAGATAGACCTAACGCCAATAGTCATAAGGAATCCTCCTGCAGTAAGGATGTGCTCATCATCTAGTATCACAGTTAAGTATGAGAAATGTGCTGGAGTTTCTTTGGATTCATTGCTTGCAACTGGTAGGCAGACCAACGAGCCAGCAGATGATCAGAATTTCCAGAACAGAGATGGAAAAGCAGTGCCAGCAGATAAACCCCTCTTGAGAACAGCAAAAAGAGTTTCTTGCACTTAGTGACTCCTTCAGGAGCGTGGTATCATTGCCAGCTGCACGACTCTCCCCTAGAAATCTGAGAGACCTGGGAAGCTGGGGCTCTCTCTGGAGCACATTGCTTTAAAACTATCTACTATCTCATCTCTGTATGCTTTTGTATCCTTTGTCATTTAAGACACTATGTCTTCCAACTGGGCTTCCATCATTTCAGCATTGTGACAGCCATATACCCTCTCAGCTTCTCTAATTTTTTTCTTTGCATACTAAGGGTATCATCTGTATGTATTTAAGTATTTATGAGGGAATTAAAGTAGATAAAGTAGCTTAGCATAGAGTTGTTAGCATGGTGCTTGGCACTTAGGCTATAATTATAAGTATATTATATCATAAGTATAATCATAATCTACATGTAAATACATTATAATTAGATCAAACAAGATACTTTAGAAAACTACTAAAATCCCATACACTTTCTGCTCATTATCCCAAATGCTTATAACAATACTTCAGTGTATATACTTGTCATTTCTTGTGAAGATTTGAGAAAGAAAAGCTAAAGGCATTGCAATCCCAAGATCATGCAGCTAGTTAATGTTAAGGCTGGATTTGAATGGGGGTCAGCTCTTGTTCCATTGTACCTTTTGCTTCTTTACAATTAAATCCCCAAATGATTCTGTTCTGAAACATGTGCTGTGACTACTGATAAGGGATATTTTTAGTATAATGAATCAATAACAAAGTGCAGAGTATTGCCTTATTTTGGTTTTGTAACCAAGACTTCTGAGATTTCCTGGCAATGATACTGTATTCCCTTCCACTCATAGTCCAACACATCAGCACTCACACCCTCTCCAGCTCTTGCTCCAGTTTTTCTACACATTGCATTTAAGCTTATTTATACAGTAAGCCATGAGGCAGTAGAGCTCTGGACAGCATGGAAGGCTCTTCCACGCTTTGAAGTCAGCTCAACACCCCTGTTTTGGTGATGCCTTCTCTGCCTGTGTCCAAGGAACGAAACTTTTGTCTTTTGAGCAACTATTAACACTGGTGTAAATCTACATTTCAGAATTTACCACTTATTATTATTGGGGCTAAATCTTAATTCAGCACTTACCATGTGCTAGGCACCATTCTAACTGTTCTTCTTGCATTATAACATTTTACTCTTAAACTTTTGGGATAAGTAGAAACTTTGCCCTGAAGAAATTGGACTAATTTTGCATGTTTGTCTCATTCCTGCCTCTTGGACCATGAGTTTCTTCGTGGTGGAAACTATGTCTTATTTTTTAATTTTCCACCCTGACACAATTTTTTGGCAATCAACCAAGAACAATTTTGTTGGGCTAAAGCTTAGAAAGAAATGTTATTATGTTTTATCTACAACTACACAAGTCAGATAAAATCAACACTGATAGAGTTATCCACTTGAAGAGGACACAGTGAGCAAATAACACAGCAAAGGTCCAAGTGAACAAACTGCACTTCTGTAGTCATTTATTATTCATTTTATTAGTACACATTTGCAACGCCAGTGTTCATATTCCTTATGAGGAGCCTGAACATGTACCTTTTTGAAACCTCTGGTGGACCAGGTGCTGCAGGCATTAACTCACTAATTCTTACAAAACCACGCACGTAGGAATTCTTGAAATTCCATTCTGCAAGTGAGGAAACTGAGGCTCACAGAGATTGTACAGCTTTCTGAGACAGAGTCACAGCCAGCAAAAGGAAGAGGTGCTGTCAGAATCTAACTCTGATAATTCTCTTTCCCAGCTCGGCCCCCTATGTTAGGTGTACAAAAAAATGCTTTCTAAATTTTAAAAGCAGCAAGAATATAATGAATAGGTAGTGCATGTTGCACTGAATGAAAAATAGGAGCCAGGAATCCATGAGAATTCGCTGAGAAGGCAGGTTCAGTCTTGCATGGACAATGGGACATTGCTAAGAGACAAACGGGTCTTTGTAAATCTCTGTTCATCAACAGTTTGGCATGAACAGAATGGTCTTTGGAGTAAAATAGATATGAGCTCAAAACCTTACTCCACTTTCTCTCTGCAAGACCTAGGGCTACGAATCTAATCCATCCGAGCTACAATTTCCCCAACTACAAGGCAAAGATAATAATATCCCACTTGATATGAATTGTTATGACGATTCCATTGAGATCATTTATAGAAAAATGTCTGGCTAAACCCTAACTGCTGTCACGTTAGTTTTCTCTTTCCCAGGGTGTATACCAAATGCTGCCCAATAAGTGTCCACCAGCACTCATTTCTAGCACATTTATATGCAGCTATTCCTGAGAGAAGCTCCCATGAAAAGCTACTCCTGCTTAGTTCTGGTTAATTCTTCAAATGAGGCCCCAGTGTGTACTTTACCACCAGCCACAGACTCATTCATTAATGAAATTTTTTTGTCAAGCTGCTAGGTTTCATCCCCAGTTTTATCAGTCTGATAAGCATTGATAGCTGGGGGAATGCAATAAAGCAAAAGTTCAACCTCAGTTTTGTTCAGAATTGATACAGTCTCCTCTGCCTGAGATGAAACTCACAAAAAAAAGTCTTGTGAGTGAGAATATCATTGAGTTAAACAAGCTGAATATCTTCAGAGAGGTTGACTGACTGCACAACCCCACCCCCACCTGCAGGAAATCAGAGTCATCCACGCATTCACAAAGCCACCTTACTTTGTGGCCAATTCCCCCTGCCTTTTTATGGGTTTTTACTTTTTAAACTCTCAGCCCATTGGTAGTTCAGGAATCTTTTCTCTCGATTATCAGCAGCAACAGCCCAATTACTACGTGGATTAATTCCATTTTTTAAGGCAGAATATTTTTCTCAAGACAGTGAGGTCTCAAGAACAATTATATATTATGAAGAGTAGGAGAAAAGTATTATAGGGGGAATATGATCCACTCTTATCTTTTCATACAGCTGAATTCTCAAAAAAAGATTGTTTAATGATTAATTTTCTTTCTCCAGCTCTAGGTATGGCATTCTATATAATAATATAATGTGTTGAAATACCTTAAATTTATATGAAACATGAATTGCTCAGAAATTTCACAGTGCGCTTTTACAGTGACTCAATCTTGTGTTTGGTAATTAGTACTTTGAAAAACTAAAGAACTAGTCAGCAACCAAGAGCTTGTTAGAATCATGTATTTTATTTACTCTTTTCCAAGACATTATACCATTTTCCTTCTTTTTTTTACCATTTTCCTTCTGATGCTGACTTCTTCCATAAAAAAATCCCAAGCCTTCCCAGCTGTACAACACACCAAGTTTGTTAACTCAAAGGTCCCATTAGAAGAATTTAGCAATAGTTCCTTTTGCTAGACTATAATCCACTAGTAAGTAATCATATTAATCTTCATGTGACACCATAAAACACAGTAGCCATAGTTTATGCAAATCTGAACAGGGACAGAATAATCATATTGATAACACCAGCAAAAGAAATTCGAGATTCCTCAGGCTCATCTCAAGCCACGTTGCCAAATATGTGTTCAACTCTTGTCCTGTAGAGACCCACTCATCCACTAACATCTCTTTGGAGTTTCTTCCTCTATATCATCACTTTTGCTATTTCTCCTATCTGAAAAACATTCCCTCTTTAAGTTTTCCAAAACAAAAAGATATTCATTCATTCAGTGTCTAATAAGCACCTAATACACACTTAGAATACACCAATGGACAGACACCTTTGCCCTTTTAAAACTATATGATGAATCAATTAAGAGGGCAGGCTGTAACTCCTGTATCGTGATTAGGATTCAGGCTTTGCCCTGAATGGACTGTATGATTATAAACAAGCTACTTAACCTCTCTACACCTCAGTTTTTCATCTGTAAAGTGGGTATGTTAGTGACATGTATCTCCAAGAAATGCTATGGGTTTTAAATGAATTAACAGCAATCGCTCCCAAGAACTGGAAAATAACAAAAACCCAATAATTAAAGTACTGTTTTAATTAACTCTCCTTAGCCAGAACTTACATCCTTGTTCCAAGGCTAAGCTGAATGTCTGCTTCTTCTGTAAAGCTCTCCCTTACTGTGCTAGCCCAGGGAATTTTTCCTCCTTCCCTTTAATAAACATTTATTCACAAAATAGGATTTATCTTTTGTGCCAACCCTAATCAAGAAATAATGGCTGCTTAGCGTCAGATCAAAGAAGCAATGTGAGGCCAATTCCAGAGTCTCCAGGGGGGAAATTATATGTACAGACTGACGAGTGCTGTGTGATAGGAATACAGAACAGTCAGTCACTTAAAAGACTACTGAGTGACAGTACTCGGCCGCACATCTGTAGAACCAAATATTCTCTCCTCTGCTTCCCATAACCTCATGGTGATATGTAGGCAAGTTAACTTCTCTGAGCCCGTTTACTCTTTTGCATACATATTTTAAAAAATAATACCTTCGAGTACTGTTGGGAAAATCAAAGACGTGTATATGGCACCTTATTAAAGGTTGGCACACGGTAATAAGGCAAGAATGAAGTAAGCTCTCACTATCTAATAAAGTGAAGTGGGCATTCATGATGCAGCGATGGCGAACCTTTTAGAGACAAGTGCCCAACTGCAACCCAAAATCCACTTATTTACCCCCAAGTACCAACACTGCAATTAAACGACTCTGTTGAAAAAACCAGCTCCTACCCTTGGCTCGTATGCCAGCAGAGGATGCTGTGAGCCCACTGCAGCACGCATGCCGTGGGTTCCCCACCACTTCCTTCGAGTGTGACAAGTTTTAGTGCCCTGCCTCTTTCTCTTGCAGGCAGCAGCCCTCTGGTCCGCAGAGGTCTATCCCTGCTCCAGAGGAGTAGGTTCTCATGTACAATTGTGTGATGGGTGAAGTTAGAGTGAGAACATCTTCCCTTTGGTATCCAGCTGGAGAGTATCAAAGCCAGGGAGCTAAACGAAGAGCTGAAAGCTCCCTTTCCTGAGCTGCTACTGCTGCTTTGCCGGTACAAAGGGAGCACAGTGAAAGCCGACATAACTAAATGTTGAATGGATTTTCCCCGCGAGGGAGAATCCATGGCTACACCTCTTTGCTAGGAACATTGCTCAGGCCACAGTTCAGCTAAACTAAGATTTTGCTTCCTGTCACTACGGGCTTTATTTATGCTAAGTATGCTGAAATACATCAGAGAAAGAAAGAGTCACAAAGCAAACCCTGGAGGGATGAGGATGGACGCATTACAGCATTCTCAGAAAATGACGCATTTAAGAGAACAGTGTTCTTGTAAGGCCATTTGAAGCCCAGTAAGAAAGAACATTGAACGGCACTGCCTTCAGGGCAGAGCTTGGTGAAGAGCTGTGTGGAGCTGGCCCTTGCCACACACTGAAAGCCAAGAAAAGGCTGCATTCACTTGGATCGCCCACCAAAGGAGGGTAAAGCACGTATTTGGCTGTATTTTTAGGGCAGGGCTTGTCTTTCCATCTTTGATAAAGAAATGTAGTTCAGGTTATTGAAGACAGAGGCTGGGCAGTACCATTCTCTACTGTCATTAGTCATGTAGGGCATGGTTGGATGGTTTTTCTACATTTCTAGAGCACAGTGATTACAGGCCTTTCACAGCACTATTCCATTTTAATTTTGCTTTAAGAGTAGTGTCACTATCTACACAAGCAAAACAGTGTTTTCATCATGCAGAAGAAAAATTTGGTATTCAGATAAATGAACTGACCACAGACCACACAATTATAAAGTGGCAAGCATGTGTCAGGTTCCCTGAATTCAGCCGTAGTACCTGATTTGCAAGACTGTGCTCATTTTGGACAGTCCTGATCCACAAAAGATAGCTTCATAGTTACAGTGCTCAGTCAAATCCTCACACATCCTCTCAGAGCTGGGAGAAGGGAGGAGGACTATCATTAGAGATTTTCATTATGTCTCTATCAAAATCTAATGAACATTTTTCAAAATTATAAAACTGATGTTGGCACACTGCCATTAACTAATCTCAGAATTTAGCAGATTCCACCAGTTTTTTTTTTTTATCAGTGTCCTTTTATGTTCCAAGATACAACTCAGAAAATCATATTACGTTTAAAATTTCATTACATTTAGCAAGTCATTTAGCGACTGTCCTTTCTGTTTCTTTTGTGAAATATGGTGTTTTAGCATTTTTAAGACATGCAACAGGCCTCCTACAAGTTGTAGGTTCATGATATGGGATTTTGATGGATGAAATCTCATTTTAATCATCATTATAAAAACCTGAACTATCAGTATTAAGATGCACACAGATTAAGTGGAGGGGAACATGTTCAAATTCGGTGTAACAAATTCTGCTGAGATAGCCAAGTTAGTCATCAAATTCAGAATAAATATGCCATGCCAATGACAACAGCTGAGAAGACAGAATTCTGTTCAACTGTATCTGTTAATCTGTATCCTGTTAAACTCTCATTTCCCTTCAACCAAACCCTTATTCCTAAAATAAATATTAAATAAGAAATATTGGACTTGAAAGAACTTCTAAAAAATGTAAATAAGATTTGAATTGCCCATCACATGGACCAGGCTGGTGGTGCACCATTAAACATTTCCATCCTGGAAGTAGATCTATGTATAGCTGTTAATTGTGCAAATTCCCCAGCTCCACATGCTATGATTCCAAAGCAGCTGCCAAGGACAGCTGTTTTCTTGGGTGATTTTTTGGCTTTGTTTTTTTTTTTGTTTGTTTTTTTCTTAAACAATGCAATTTTTTAACGTGGGATTGGGGGGACAATGAAAGAAAACAATTTTTAAAAAGCAAGCACAACTAAACTTTCATTCTATCAAAAACCATTTGGAAGTGTTAAAAAATGTGGAAACAGTTTTTCTTGTTGGATATTTTACTCTCATATAAATTGAATGCAAAGAGTCCAGAATATTCTAAATGGTTTTATGTAAATAATTCAATGGGAAATAGAATATACCTATTATTTTGTTGCTGTAAGCAGCCTTATGAAAAATATCTCTCATAATTTCCATAATTAAAAACATGCAAATACATAAAGAAATCTGTATTTTCCAAGTGGAAATATTTTGTATTTATCTGATTATTATTCTCCTCAATCTACCACTGTCTTCCTAGCATTTTTTTAAAAAATGTGCATACATAGAATTTTTGCACAATACAAACAGTAGACAAATAGATATACAGATAGTATAAGCTTATTGAAATAGTATTTATTTTGATCACCCCAGGAAGAGCTGGCATACTACCTTCAATAAATGCTTAAGTAAGGGAGGAGGCAAAACATGTTTATTTCATATTGGTACAGCTCTACCACTTTTCCCTAACTCTATCCATTAAATATCATTGGAATCTATTTAACAAAGATGGTCTCTACCAATAGTTGTCACACTGTAGGTATTTTCTCCTAAGAAAAAACTTGTAAGTAATACTGGACCTGTCACACATATGCCCAGCAGTCATCAGAACTCCCAAAGCCTGAGGTGTTTTCATTTATCTGTAAAATGAAATAAATACTCTTTAAAGATGTTTTAAAAATAAGACAAGCTCATTCGTTCACCCACTAAATGACTGCTAATTGAATGCCTAACATGTCCTGGTAAGACATGAAGCTATCAAGTGAGGAACAACGCAATCCCTGCTCTGATAAAACCAACCACCATAAGGGAGAAAGGCATCATTACAGCTGTGAACCAAAACGGTGGCTCCTGACTCCTGTGTGCGCTGGAATCAGCTGGACTCCTCAGTAGCCCTGGGCTTCTGGGCCCCACCCTCTCCAGAGTTTCTGCTTCACTGGGTCTGGAATGAGGTGGGAGAATCCGCATTGCTAACACATCCCAGGCAACACTGACGCCACTGCTGAGGGAGATCACAGTTTGAAAACCATTGCACTAATCAGTATGAAATTACAATTTTCTTAAGCGTTACCAATGGAGAGGTATGTGGAAATGAAAGAACGTATCAATGTTGGGTGTAATCTAGTTGGGGAAGTTAGGGTCAGCTTTCCAGAGTAAATAAACTTGGACCTGAAATTTAAGTTTGTATTGTAGAAAACAGGTGAAGAGGAAACATTGTTGGTATTGAAAATGGGATACGGGAAGGAAGAACCACAGCAAGACCTAGGATGGGGAGTAAGACCTTGATGTCAAGAACAGAATGGTGTGGGCGAGGGGTGCCCAGAAGTGGGGCTGAGTGAAGAAGTAGAGGTCACCTATGTGAGTCCTACTGTGAAAACACCTTGGGTTCCTACTGTCACAAAGCAAAGCCTAACTCCAAATGATTAGTCATAATCTAGGAAAACTAAAAATCAGAATAACCAATTGGAAAACCACCAACACAGCTTTAACAATGGACTTTCCACTTTAGCCAACCAAATATACTCTTAATCTTGTTTCTACAAATACCTTATAGAAGTTATCGTGAGCCAGGCATGGTATCACATGCTAGCACTCCAGGAGGCTGAGGTAGGAAGGGTAGTAAGTGCAAGCTCAGCCTGGACAATTATTTATTTATTTACTTATATATTTATTTATTTATTTTTGGGTACCTGAAATTAAACTCAGGACCTTGTGCTTGCCAGGCAGGCACTTGTGTCACTGAACTATATCTCCAGCCCAGCCTGGGCAATTTAGCAAATTGTCTCAAAATTTAAAGCATGAAAATAAGGACAAAAAAGTGGGCTGGGGATGTAACTCACTGTGAAGGCCGTAGGTTCTATCACCAGTAAGGAAGAAAGAAATTGGGGGAGTGGGGAGAAAGAAAGAAAAATGAGAGAGAGAGAGAGAGAGGAAGGAAGGAAGGAAGGAAGGAAGGAAGGAAGGAAGGAAGGAAGGAAGGAAGGAAGAAAGAAAGAAAGAAAGAAAGAAAGAAAGAAAGAAAGAAAGAAAGACAAAAAGGAAGAGAGGATTTCCTGAGACATTTGCAGGCTATTGCTGTCAGATTCATGGATCATTGAATGTTCAAATAAGCTTGAAGCAATTGTAACATGCCTGAGCTTACCTTTTAAGCATTCCTATATGTTAACTTTTTCAATCTCAGGCAGCCAAAGAAGGGCAGTAAGCAATGGGAGTGATATCACTAGATGTCATTCCTTAGAAAGTTTTCCTGGCTTTCTCTATTGAGAGAAGCAGTGCACAGAAAATCTTCTTGAATCTGCACACCACAAAGGATAATTTTCTCTTACTTCACCCTCAACTCTGCCAGCTTAGACTGAGTAAGTCATATAATCTTAGACGCTTCCTCTTCCTCTGTAAAGTGCTAATGATAATTCCTGTCTAACAAGGTTTGCAAGGATTGAATGAATTAATCACATGCGGTACTTGGACCCTTGTCTGACATATAATAAGCACCCAAAAGAATGCTATTGGGCGACAGTGATTTTCTTCTACACCCACAGGGGCAGGAGAAAATAGATTTAAATTTCTTAAAAGCCCTTTTCAGATATAACATTTCTTATGGTAAAGGTGACAACAGCTTAAGCCACAAAGGAAGACAGCAGACTCTCTAAATAGCCAAAGCCCATGCAATGTCAGTGACCACAAAATTAAGAACATAAGGGTGGAAATCAATGCAGGTCTCTCAACCTCCAACTCCAAAGTAAGCTCCAGAAATAAGGTCTGATTTTGCTCACATCCCACACCTGTAAGAGTGCCTGGACTTCTCACTGCTTGCGGAGTAGGAGCGAGTGCCCATCTGCGTCCTCATGGTCGGTGGGACTGGGGGTGCTTCACATTCCCACGGTCAACCAAACTCAACTTGCTCCCCTCTCCTTGGTTTCTCACCCTTTATGAAACAGTAATGTGTAAGTACGTGGTTTCTGAATTGACGTCTGGGTTTCTGTCCCTAAAGGCATAATCTACAGAGGACGCTGTCACCATGGAAGCAGCAGGGAGCAGACACCTCTGCCGCTAGCCTGAATCAATGCAGTCTGACCACGGATGACAGGCTGGACATATTCTCTCTGCACACTTCCTGGGCAAATTCTAGAGGGGTTACAAGCCCCTCTAAGGCTCCTGAGTGTCCTGAGAACAAAGGTATAGTTGATCAGGCCTACAACCCTTGCAGGACATGGCTGTGCCCCCTTCCCCACCTTCCACTCCCCTCTGATGGAGCCCCATAATAGCACTGGCCAGAGAAGCTAGACTTCTCTGGTCTCTAAGCCTCTGTCCACTGTTTTCTCTGCCTAGTACTCCCTTCCCTATTCTGTATTTGTTTGTATTTTAAGTATCAGCTTAACATCTCGCAAAAGGTGAGCCTGGTGTTTAAGAATCCCCACAGAGCTCTGAACAGCAGTATTTATTTAATGTCTTCCTTCTCTGTAAATGGCTGCAGCAGGTACTGTGTTTGATGTGTGCTCTGCCCCTAATGCTCGGCATACAAAAGTTCTGAACATTTGCTTATAACATTATTATTCTCCTTTAACTCCTCCAAAATACTCTTTCAAAGGCAGAAAAGAGTGTGTGCGCACACACCAAAAGAGTTTTAAATGCTCCCTCACTGAAGGAGGGTGCAGCCCAGAGTTTGCATTTCTAACAAGTTTCCAATAGAGTTTGCTGTCCTGGGGCCACAGCAAGGTCCCCATTAAGGAAGCCACTCCACCCTTACTCCCTCAGGTACTTCTCACTCCCGCCCCTTCAAGCCAGGCTCACATGCTCTCTCTCTCTCTCTGTCTCTCTCTCTCTCTCTCTGTCTCTGTCTCTGTCTCTGTCTCTCTCTGTCTCTCTGTCTCTCTGTCTCTCTGTCTCTCTCTCTCTCTCTCTCTCTCTCTCTCTCTCTTTCTCTCTCTCAAGCAGCCAACAGTGGCTGAAGGTAGGGCAGTTCCTTAATTAGGAAGGGGGATGGGACTATGTGTGTCCAGCACTTAATGACACACTTTTGGAGCACACTGTGTACTAATAACTGTGATTTTTAGATTAGCCCTGTTTGTAAAAACACAGGCAGACAGACACAGCTGACGAGGGAGTGAGGAGGATGGAGGTTCCAAGAGGGACAGGGAGGGAGGCAAAGAAGTCACACCTAGAACCTTCTCCTGAGCCAGTCTATCACCAAATATGCACATCGCGCTGGAGCCATGATACAATTAGTTATCTGTAAGGGGAATTTATCCCCCTTTCTCTCATCAGAACACAGGTTGTGCTTTGCAGGGAGCTCAATTCCTTCACCCACCTGAGACTGGAGATTAACTCAAGCATCCTCTGGAAACTACTGTAGACATTAACTGTAAAATTGTGGAGAATGTAGGGAAAAAATAAACAAGGAAAGCCTTGAGCGTAACTGGTATTATATGCAAAGCCGAGGATTTCTGCTTTCTTAAAATGTTTCAGAGAGCCCAACAGCTCTTACTGTCTCTCCTGGAGCTAAGCTGCATGACAAACTGCCCCACCCCCGTGGGAATTATGCCTGTCACTCATAATGTTAGTGTAATATATTTTCAATATCGTAGAATTGTCACGGCTGGATTCATGGAAACTGCTCCTCTGGAGTCTTTGACTAATATTCTATCAACACGCATTACAGGAAGGGCAAGTGCTGTTTTCCTTACCTCTGGGAACTCTACCCTCAAGAGCCTGAGGACTCCAAGCTTGTAGAGCTCTGGTCTTGATCAATGTGACCACACATGAAAACACAGTAAGTGAACTAAAAAGGTTGCTTTGAAATCTATGCCCATCCAAATGCCCTAATGATTAAGGCCAGCATGGTTAGCCAGGTTCTACTATCAGACTGTGAGTTCAGGGCTGTGGAACATGCACTTTGTTGGGGGAGATGCTGAGAAGGGGTTTATTCAGCAAGTAGAAACAATTATTTTTCTTTGTCTAACTTCTGGGTATCTCAAGACCTTGTTTTCATATAACTTCCTCACTGTCAACATCTTAGCTTTAAAATCAGCTCAGTACATTAGTTTTTAAAAATATGGAAAAGCCTTACCCCAAGATCCTAGTTTGGCAGTCTTTCTTGCAGTGTCAGACCAGACATTAAACACCTACACCTGTACATTTGAGAATTTTCCAGGCTGGAGGTTTCTGTGATTGGCTCTTCTCAGCATGAAGAAAGGTTTGCTCATTCACAGACCCAGGTGTATTAGCTGTATCTGCTCTGCAAATGTCTGGGGCTAGGGGCTGTCATTCAGCAAGAAAGAAATCTTGCAGACCACTGAAGAAGGCAGCTACATTACAGCATACAAAGCACCCTTTGGGACTGGCAGAGATTGATAAATGCTCACAAGCCCCAGCTTATGGTACCACAAAGCCTTGAAATTACACAGAGACAAGTGGGGGTAGGGAGGTAGAACAATTGGGGAGAAATCCCACTTTCACCAAAGAGCAATGAACCCTCAGCATTGACCTGTAAATATTGTGTGCTCCAACTGGTGGAAGTGGGCCAGGGAGCAGGGGCAATAGTCAGAGGAGCCGGACTCATGGAAGCTCCTCTGACATTCTACACAAGGAATCCCCTGATCTATTTACCGAAATGCTATTCTTCAATGAAGACCGAAGACAAGGCAGGAAATTGGGAAGGTGTAATGATCAATAATGCAGATTGATCAATTATGCAGCCTAGTCTTTAGGCAAAGAAAATTGCTTGAAGGTCTCACACTCCCAGAGAATTTTCTTGGTAAGAAAGAATCTCAGAATTAGCACCTTCCCAACACTCACTAGAAAATGGGCCCACTGGATCTGCGTAGTGTGCAGGCATATTTTTGTCATTTCTGCATCAGCTTCTGGGGCTTAAGAAGCAGCAAGCTGGAGAAGAGTAAGTCAGAAAGATGGAGGTTGAATGCTTCTGCCTCCTTATCCAGTCAACCTCTCTCAAACCATCACTGCCTTCCCAGAAGATGCGGAAACAGGCCCACTGGGACTGTAAATGAGAAAGTGAAATAACCCTGACTCTGATATTTTCCATACTTTTACCTTTAGCCTCAAAATTGTTATTAAAATAATACCTTTCCTAAAAAAAAAAAAAAAATAATAATAATAATAATAATAATAATAATAATACCTTTCCTTTAAGAGTTTTTGAACTGCAACAAATCACACCTCATAGAAACAAGTGAAAATAACAGGTGTCTGAACAATCAGCTAAGGGGACCAACTCATTTTAATGAACCAAGGTTTCACTGGAAATTAAATTAGGAGAAGTCTCAGACCTGGGATGAAGGACACTGAAGGTGAAACAAGCATAAAAGCTTTTCTTAATTATAGTGTAGGCAATCAATGAGCATTATTTGGGGCAAAATGGTGAGTTCTGATTGGCTAGTTAGATTGGATTTGTTTCTCATTTGTCAACGTGGAATCAATAGTCTCTGTGCATTTGTAGAGCCATTTCTGTACCACAGGGCCCATGCCCATCCATCAGGAGTCCCACAGTAGAGCAAGGAAGAGGTCTCTGCTCAACCTAGTTGACAGTTAATTGGTCGACTTCCTGAGGAAATTATTGGTCTCCCCTTCTCTATGTTTTCTAAGGGAAATCAACAGAATGTGGCCAGAGTCTCTTACTTGGTACTTTGTGAGAAAAGAACATCTAACTCTCGGCCACAGAAAGGGCATGTCTGAGAAGGGTATGCTTTGCACAATGCCTTTTAGGTGAGCAGAGACAGAAACGGAGCTCTGAAGAGGCTCTGCTCATGTGTCCTGCGGGCGGCCCCACTGTGGGGCCAGCATAGTCATTGCTTTGGGTGAAGGTGGCAAGGTCTGCTCTCAGGGACTGGCTACAGTTGCCTCAGTCACAGCATTTGTGTTTTCATATAAACCTATTAGAGAGACTTGCACACATAGGTACTTGATTCTCCTCTTACTTCACCCCAGGTAGCTGAATCATCAGCATGTCTTGTCATTTCTAAGCACAAGTCTTTGTAGTCTGTTATTATTTCTACTTCTTCCACTACTGAGTCTAAGTTGGCTCCTTAATCATGTGTTGGTCTTGGTCCTGGCTGTACCACTGATGAGTTTAGGTATCTTGGTAATTAACTTAACATCCTGGCACCCAGCAGCCTTCCTCTCCAGGATGGTGCTTCCCAAATGCACTAGCCACTTAACTTACAGGGCAGAAGCACAGGTAGATTTTCACATTCAGGGATCATAACCTGTACCAGCATCAGATATTTCAAGACTTGACTTTCACTGCCCTACTTCAGTGTTCTCTTGATTATAATGTTAATAACAGTCATATCAACACTTCCCTTGCAAAATGCATTGGAGAGCTGCTCTCCCATTTCCCTCCCTAGTTAAGCTACTGAACAAGAGCAAGAGAGACAAGGCTGGGCAAGCTCAGCACAAGTAAAGGCGGATGCATCTGTGCACAGCCAGGCATCACCCTATCGCCCATACAGAGTCCTGTTTAGCTCACATCTCCCACTGTCCTTGGATGAAGATTTCCCCATTCGCCTTTCAGATAAGAGCATCTGGTACAATTGCTTGGGGTGTTACAAAATTCCTCTGTGTTGAGGGACTCCTGCTTTGACACATGAAGACATCCAGAGTGGGCCTGTAAAGTCAAAAACCTGCTGTCATCCGAAAGCTAACAAAATACTGAGGTTTTGTCCCCAGAGGAGCTCTATTGTAAGAACTATCCTACTAAAGGTCAACACATAGAGTTACAAGCTGCAGGTAAAGATCACGTCTTTGTGCAGTTTATAAAGGTCTCTGTTCTCACTTAGGGCAGCCCAACGTGATATTCCTGTGTCTCCAGAGGATACTATGACAAAGGGAAGATGTCACCAATCTATGTCATTTCTGGCCTGATTAGAAACCACCCTTGTAAATGTGCGCAAAAATCTGCTTACAGCCTCGATGATGGTAACAGCCTTTTAATCTAACGAGCCTTGGGCATCCTTTTTCTCTAACACGCCATGCCCAGCAGTTTTAGCTGTCAGAATCCAGTCTCATAAGCACCGGTCCTTTACGGGACTGATATTGTATCTCGCTTTTGTAAATCAGTATCCTAGTTTAAGTAGGAAGAAAGTAACATTTCTTGAGCTCTTACTATGTGCACTAAATAAATTAGTGTATTTAATCTTGCTTAAGCCTTCCAATCCCCAGTAGGTGGTTACACGATCTTAGCTTTACAGAGAAATGACTACAGTTTAGAAAAGCAAAGGACACCTTAGAACTATGATTTGAATCCAATTCTGCCTGATTCAGCTCCTATTGTTTTCACCCCAATACACACATTTTTGGAAAATAAATGCATGTGAATCTATACCAATTGTTGAGGTGCAAAAAGTGTCACCATGGGCCCCTCTCATTATGAATATTCACCATCTAAACTAAAATGGAAAACAATTACCCTCTCAGCATGTAAACAAACTGTGCCTGATACCTATGTAAGTCTGGAAGAACTAAAACCAAAAATCTCTGAAAAAATAAATATAAGGGAAATAGTATATTATGATAATATAACAATAAATAAATACACAACTTCTCAATGTAAAGAAAGATGATATAGATCAAAGAAACAAATGGTATGAATTTTTTATATTATCATAGAGGGTATTAAAGTATCTAAAGAAATGATGCATCGATCAGAAAGGGAGTTGGTCAGCAACAGAAATGGAAAATAGAGGAAGTGGAGGGCAGCCTGCAAGAGTGGCTTTGGCAGGCCTTCCCTCTGTAGGAGATAGCATCTTGGCCGGCAGACTGAGGACTCCAGTGGTGCTGACAAAGTTTTGTATAAAGTAGCAACAAACTATTATAGCTAAGAAAAGCTACTCGAGATGACCCACACTTCTTTTTTCTAATTAAAATCTTCCGAACACTATATTTTGACTATAATTCAGCCTTTCTACAAAAAAAGGCAAGTACAAGGAAAGTGAAAATCGTACTGATTGAAGAGCTCATGCCTCCTGAGGTTTTATTTCTTATTGTAAATATGTAAATGGGCATCATGATCTTATACATCAGTATCCTGGAGCCAGACCAACACTGAGTCTAGGCATGGGAGGTGAAGCCACTCGATGTGCTGATCAGACTACTAATCAGAACCAAGGTTCTGACACCACAAGGGTGCTGGCCAGGTGGAACTCATGATGAAGTCACCATGGCAAGGATACCAAGGACCGCCTATACAGTATCTCCCAACTGCCTTTTCCTTCTTGGTGCTGTATCTCCATTTAGACTATAGGGCTCTGTGTGCTCACCGCAGCCTGTGAGAGCAGAAACTGTCCTGGAGAGGGGATCTACCTGGGGTCACAGAATAAGCGTGAGTTGACATTAAGAGACCGAGATCATTAACCAACACCTTGCCACTAGTTAAATGCATAGCTTTAAAAATGTCACAGCCTCTGCAGGCCTGAAAACCCACATCTGTACAACAGAAAAAACAATGCTGCCAAATAAAGCCCTTCAAGATTTGTTCCTTTTTAGCAAAGCTGCCACATGAAAATGGATGAAAATTCTCTTTCTCTCTAAGGCAAAGCCAGAGAACTGTATCTCAGGACTATAGGAAAGCCATCTGTCAGCTGAGTGACCCTGGGCAAACTGAGCTACTTTGGGAGTATCTGTCACTTTGTTGTAAAGGAAAGTTTTACTAATTTTTACAGAGGCCCCTCCCAGTTCTGAGGTTTTAACTCTAAACAACTAGGATTTCATTGTCAAGAATGTAGTGTTCCCTTCCATGCCAGGGTTATTGCAGTAGTCTGCTCTGTGCTCTGCCTGAATCCAGTAACATTGTCTCCAGTCCACCCTCTTGTGAAACACAGCACAACTTTTTTTAAATTTTTCTTTTAAAGAAAATAGTACCAAATAAAGAATAATAGGAAAATACAAACAAAACAAAGCAAGGACATTAAAAATGATGTGGGCTTTCAAACCAAATGGTAAGGGTTAACAGTGGTTGCTCTATTATATATTGTTATCTTCAATGAAGTTGCTCAGACTACCAGATGTAAGAATAGAAGACTGATCAAGCCATTAAAGGGAATAAGAAAATAATAATTTAAAAGAACATTAGAGACAATACATAGTGTCACTAGACAGGACTGCAGGAATTACCAAATTGTTGTCGTCACATAAGTTGCTCAGATTACCAGATATAAGGATACAAAATTGGTCAACATAAAAAAAAAAAAAACCTTTTAACAAGACTTAAATCTGACCATGTCATACCATTGCTAAGAAGTCTTCTATTTAAGAATTCCTCTGTTGTCTTCAAAATAAAGATTTGCATTTCTTACATCACATTCAAGCTCTCACTTTTGTTCTCACTTTTATAAGAATCTCTCCTTCACACACACACTTTGTGCTTTTATTTTGCTTAACTACATTCTACCGAGGAGGATTCCCATAATGCCTTAAAGTGTGATGGGAGCTCTCTTTTGGGAAGGTGAATTTTGAGTGACTATGAAATATCTAATTAGAAATATCAAGTAAGCAGTTAGCAATGTGTGTCTCAGGCTACTAGAATTTGCTATAGGAAATTCCAGGCTATAGGAAGAGAATTTGCAGCTAGATAAAGACAAAAGTGGACCCCATACAAGTGCAGGAGTTACCTGCGGAGGAAATGTGGAAAGTAAGTGTAACCGACCAGTGAAAGAATGGTGGTTAAGCACCAGCATCCAATGGCATTAAACTATTTAGCCCAATTCATGAAAAAAAAATCTATAATTTGAACACTAAACAGGATAAAAGACTGTGAGATTTCTTCCCCTACTCATAAAAACTGTTATAAACAGAGTAGATAAATTAGCATCTAACATTTTTTTCAGAAAGAGAAACTCAGGCTTTGAAAGGGTATACTCATTTTTAAAATGTGATCAAATATCTAAATTAATAAGCTGGTATTTACATTCAAATATCATTTTTTTTTTTTTCCGGTACCAGGGATCGAACTCATGACCTTGTGCTTGCCGGACAGGTGTTGTGCTGCTGAGCTAAATCCCCAGCCCCCATTCAAATATCTTTGAATGATGTTCCTGGTCTTCAAAATCATTGTCCTTCATAAACCAGACAACATCAGATTTTTCCTTTTCTGTCAGACAATCATGTAAGCAATAAAGCTTATTTCAAATAAATAAGTGATTATCATTGATAATACAAAGGATGCTAGACTTTAATGAATTAGTTAATATAGTCCTTTGAGTTTATTCAACTAAGCTGTTTGTTTGCAAGAAGTAGAGAATTAAGGAGTTATATTTAAAGAAGAGCACTTATATTCTCTGAGTCTGTGAGCCTATGTTAGGTAATTAGTGTGATAAATTATTATAAAAAGGGGCTTAAACTTTCATTTGCCTATAAATTTTCATTACCTCCTAGATGGAATAAGAATAGCATTACATAGTTAAAGACAAGCTTTCGTGTTGGTCATTATTTCACTCTTGTCAGATACTAGAAATTTGTGATCAATATATTAGCCACATTCTGCCCAGATTTTCTCTTATTCTGGATAGAAATAAAGTTGCAACTATCACTTTGTATCACATATTATATACCTTTGGCTAAGGGAAAGAACCTTTAAATTTAATGTGCTTAACTAATGTTTAAGTCAAACAAGCTATTTATGCAACATATATGTTGTGAGTGATATGAATTGTTCTTTCTTTTTCATAGTCCTTCCCTTAGATAATTCTTAATTGAATTTCCCCATTATTATTATTTAGTGCCTGATGTAAACTCTTGGGAGAAGACGTTAAAACTGCCCAAACCTAAGGCAAAACAATTTATTGGCTGATGGCATAACTGTCATCCGACCATCTTCAGGGCCAAGTTCTAGAGAAAGCACGTGAATTTGTGTGTGTGTTTCCCCCATGAAATCGTGCTTCCAAAGATGTTATGCTTCTACACCATTCTAGATGAAGTTTTGGAAGTAAACAGCCACCAGATGCCATCAGTTCCTGTGGGAAGCCAGCTAAGAGAGAGAATTCTTCCAGGAAACAACATGAGGAAACAATTAGCCCCACTGACAAATTAATTTGTTGAAATGAAGCTGCAATACACCCAGGGGCCACCTATACCATTATGGAGTTCAAGGGACTGGCTCAAGGTTCCAAAACATCTATACATCCCAATTTACAAAAATTTCTACAGTTTGATCACTAGATAGGGCAGAAAGGCTATGGGAAGATCAGATTACTTACATTAGTGAAAACCTCTGTGAATAGATTAGATAAATTTGCATCTAAATTATTTTTCAGAAAACGTACCTTAGTTATAGGGTACAAAGTTTCTTTGTACAAGATGAGTAAGTCCTAGAGGTCTACTGTATAACATAGTGCCTGTAGTCAACAATATTCTATTTAATACTTAAAATTTTGCTAGTCGGAGAGATCTTATCTTCTATATTCCTACTGTAAAAGAGAGTAATGATGTAATAGAAAGTGTATTCAGCCTATAAGTAAGGTCGGTAGAAAATAGAGTTGATTGGATAAAAAGAAACTAGCACATACACTGAGTTAAATCATATAGTTAGTTATGCTTAGACATGTAGAAGAAATCACAGGAAGAATGAAGAAAGTTAAACTAAAGAGTGATAGAGTGGAAAGTGCACTGCCTTCCACACACATCCTAACCCCACGATGGCCACACCAGGCAGATGATAGGAACCCAAACTCAAGGAAGTGATTAAGTTAAACTTCAAATGTATGTCTTTCAAATTTACTTATCAAAAGATTCACAGGGAAGCGAACTGCAGGGCATGTACCTGTGTAAGTGGCTATACAGAGGATGGGGCAGCGGGGGGAAGGCACTCTGGTTGCTCTGGGAGAGGGGCCTGCAGGGCTGTGAGGGTCATGAGAATACTCAGAATGGAAACAGCCATATAAGGTGAAGCAGTCCCAGAGTGGATGGTGGAAGCTCAGGGTTTTGGTCACAGTTTCCTGCCTTCTAACTATGATGCATTGGATAACTCAGTTCCCTCTCTAGACTTTGTTGTCCTCTTCTATAAATGAAAAAGCCCTCAAAAAATGGCTGCTAATCTCTTCCAACCCTAATAGGCCTCTCCAAATGTTATAGGGCCAAATGTTATGAACCCAACAGTATGAGAAAACTTTGCAACCTCTGAACAAAGCCTTAGTATGAGCTAAAGGTATCAACCATGCACTGGAACAGTGGTGGCGAACCTATGACATGCAGGCATGTTCTCACTGAAAACTCTGAAAGTGTTGCCATCATTGCACTAAAGGAAAAGTGCAAGGATTCACTTGTGTACTAAAAGATTCTTCCTGCTCTGTTTTCCCTGTGAAATCACTTTCAAGGTCATGGTAAATTATGTTTTACAATCACGTGTTCACAATGCTAGTTTCTTATCCTCTACGTTGTTGTGGCTATACTTTAGTCAGTCCTACAAGCCCCTGAACTCTCTTATCCTCAAGACTGAGCATGTAAAAGTGGAATGCGCTTCTCTTGTCAGGTTCTCCTGGGAAACTGCCAACCACATGAAACTCTTTTCCTGCCAGGCCCCAATTATTACTCCCTTCCACTTGTCAACTCCCCACACCCTCAAGAATTCTGCTTACCTCTGCTAGACTCCTTCTTCACATAATAAAGTAAAACCTTTTTAAGGTTTGGTTTTTAAGATGATTTTAGATCTTATTGTCACACTCTTGTCACAGATATAACTTTACCTCCCTTCCAATAATCCTTTTGAATAAAAGTCTGTACCAAGTCCAGAATTTTCTTTGACATCTCAAATATTACAACTATAGGACCTTCTAAATATATCTCAAATTCCCTTCTCTTCACATCCACAGTCACTGTGATAGTCCAAATCTACTCCAACATTAACTCTATCTTGGACTTGAGTGAGTATCTTCTCATTGCTGGGGTGAAATATACAACATCCACAAATGAAAGGAGGAAAGATTTCTCTTAGTTTGTAGAGGTTCCAGTCCATAGTTGGCTGTCTTTAAGGCAGGGAAGCATGGGAGAGGGCCATGGCAGAGGAGAAGCAGTCTATGGCAGGTCAGCAGGAGACAGTGAGACTTCCTTTTTCCTTCTTTTTTATTCTATCCAGGATACAAGCCTATAGGTTAGTGCCACTCACACCCATGGTGGGTCTTCCCTCTTCAGTAAGTCTACCATCTACATTCAGAAATATGCTAACCAATCAGTGGACTAATTCAGTATCACATACCCAGGATCTAGTACCACATGGTCATGGTCTAGTCATTCTTAAAGTCCCACCCATGAGCACATGAGGCTCTCAGGAGCCATCTAGATAAAAGCCATAACAGTGAATATTTAGGATTGATTCTTATCCCTTTCAGTTCCTTCTCCATCCTATACCCAAAATAATCTCTAAAGAAATAAATCCTGTCATGTCATACTCTTGCTTATAACTGTTTAACAGTTTGCCATTGCTCTCAGGATAAGTTCTAAACCAGTACATTATTCCACCAGCAAGGGTCTCCCCCTCCTCCTGCCCCCTCATCCCACCCACCCTCTGGGCTCCACCTCACTGACCCATCCTAGGTTCTTTGGGCTCTGAGGTGCTGTACTCCTTTCACCCCTCATGCTTTGCAACAACCTTCTGCCTGCATCTATCTTCACTGGCTTTAAAACTCAGCTCAAGCATTCTTCCTTCAGAAATGTCCTTCTTCTCATTGTCCAACCAGGGCTTGTTCTCCATACTTCTTAAGTTTAACTAACAAAGTTTAAAATTGCATATTTAGCTGTCCATTATTTAGTATATGTACTTCTCCTATAACTAGAATATAAACTCCATGAGGCCAAGGACAGGGACATTTTTGCCCACCACTGTACTCACTAAGGGCTAGAGTGGTATCTTGCATATAGTCAACACTAACCAGTATCTGAATCTATATTATTTTAAGTATTACTGTGAAGAACAGAGTCATACTCAAGAACTTTCTTCTACATGCCTTTGAAAAGTGGGCATTTTTAATACAACAGCTATTGTGATCTTGCATTTTAAACCACGATGATTTCAGCAGTCAAGCAACAGCAGGTAACAAGGCTATTAGGCTGGGAAGGATGTGTATTTGTGTGTGTGTGTGTGTGTGTGTGTGTGTGTGTGTGTGTGTGTGTGAGTATCTGTGTGTGCTCATGTGTGTTTACTGATCTTTCAGATGTAGATTCAGATGGCTTTTTTAAACTTGAACTTTCTTTCACACTAAAAGCCTCACCTGATCCTAGCAAAGGTTTCTCTGTCCATCTAAAAACTCATACTATGCCCATTGCTTTCAGGAAATTGAAATTCTGTTTTGGAAAATTGAAGTTCTATCCTGATTGTGGTCTAGGGCTGCTCTCTTTTCCTCATCTCTTCTTCCACTTCTAACCAACCTTGCATCTTAAACAAGGTCACTCCTACAGCCGTCAGAATGGGATCTTGGTTGAATGAATTTCATGTCCAAACCATCTTCTGTAGACGTCACCTATTATTCTTAGGGCAATCGTGAGCTCCCTGAAAATTGAAGCCATATTTTACTCTTGCATCCTTTGCTTTTTTCAGAGTGCTCATTACATGATAGGATCTCAATAAATGTTTGTCAAATGGAAGTAAACGCGAATGGGAATAGATGATTTTCTGCTAACATTCCATAATATTAGCCATGATACTAGCTTCCAACCCCATCCCTAAATCAATTTCTCTTTTCATATATGTGCACTTAACCAAGGTCTTCTGCTATCATTGACTCAGGGCAACAAAAATTCCTGCATGAGGAAATTTTCTCTCTAAGAGAGAATAAAGGTTTCTAAACCTAATCAATTTCATTAGTCTCTTTGGTACTTCTGAACCATTCTAAATTGGCTTTTCTAGCATTCACCAATGCCTTGAAATAGACAAACTCTGCTTAAATGGTAACATTCTTTCCTTAGAAAATTATCTTTGAAATGAATATAAAAGGTAGATTTCCCGTAGGAAATTTTTGGCTGTAAATATTAAATATAAGTATGGGACTAAGAGACGTGTGTAAGAGGGAGAATACATGGGTTAAATTAATAAATTGGCAAGTCATTTGATGAAAAAATGGAACAAATCTTTTCCTTGTTTTAATCATCAACAACAACATATGTTGACAACATTCCATGTGCCAGGCATTAGGAAGAAAATAGTGCAGGAGGCAGGGCCCTACCATTGCCAGACTGTATCATCTGGCCTGGGAAACAGAGCATGTACTTTTAAAATACCAAGTAAAAGCAAAGGTACAGACACAAAAGAAACAAAATTAAAATGTCCATCAGTACAGAACCAAATCTCAATGTTAAAACCAGAGCTAAAAAT
Organism: Chinchilla lanigera; assembly: GCF_000276665.1. Classification (NCBI taxonomy): domain Eukaryota; kingdom Metazoa; phylum Chordata; class Mammalia; order Rodentia; family Chinchillidae; genus Chinchilla; species Chinchilla lanigera. Next base: position 2,562,784 of record NW_004955438.1, on the reverse strand, counting down.
AAGGCAACCTAAAAAGCACAACCTTAAGTGCACAAAGACCTGATATAATCTTACAGAGGAAAAAAATTCCATACTTGAAGAGTAAATCTGTATAGAATATGACAGTAAATTTCAAAGATTTTTAAAAACAAAAACAAAACAAAAAAACTGGATTCAGTTATTTCCTGCTACTCACAGATAATCCAAGTATCTGAACATTTTATCCCACTAGCACTTCCTGCCTTCCCTATACTATTTTTCAGGAACCCTCCAACCCAGCATGACATTTTCCTGCCTCCTCTCTAGATTCTGACCCTGATGATCTCTTGAAATTGATCCTCAGGTCTTAGGTTGCATCTCATGAAAGCCCTTCTAAAACAATGACCATGACTATTCTCCGCATTAACATTAGAGCTAGTTTCTAGCTGTTCTTGGAGATGTCTTTAAAACAAAATCAAACTTCTACCCATATAATGAGCTGAGGTATCTGTAGGAAGACATTTAAACAACAAAACAAATGGAGAAATCTCCAGTGTTTTCTGAAATCTATGTGGTTGGAAGAGTCTTGTGATATCTATTTATATGGGGAAATACTCAGGGTTAGCAAAGCAGATCAATAATTGGTCTTTTTGATCAATTTATGGTCTTTAGTGTAACGAAATATCAGGTACTCTAGTAAGAGAGACTGAATCATTGTTCACAGCTCTTTACACCTTCCTTATTTTTTAATTATGTACTGGTACCCTTTGCACCCTTTGCACATGACCTTGCGGTACCTTGCACTAGAATGGTTACAGTATTACAGCCCACTCCATATTGGCTTGCAGTTACCAAGGGGGTGTGAACAAAAGTGACAACATGTGAGACGTGGACTAAGGTCTCAGGAGGTTATGAAATGTTTCCGTTTTCTTTTGCACTCCTACCAGTTTCCAAGAGGATAACTCTCCCTGGCCAAGGAGATTACGAAAAACCCTGGGACATACCTGATTTTAATTTGAAGATTTCAGCTACATCCAGCCATTTAATAAACTGGAAATGACCCACTCCAACCTATCCACATATCTCTGAGTATAAAATTTAAATACTTTTTGGCATAAGCCACTAAGTTCTGGGAGGCTTGTTAAGAACATTATTTAGGCAACAGCTGGTAAACATAGCTACTGCGAAGTCATTAAAAATCATAGTTTTGAAGATTTTCTTTCTGATTTGAAATAAAGGTCATTTAATGCTAAATTGAGATCATACAATAATTATGTAATTATAAGATAATTTCTTAAATGTGAGAATTGAAAAACTCAAGATCAAAAATTACTCACAAATAACATTAAAATATACTTACATGTGTATGCACTGCTCAAGGGAATAGAATAAAGCATACCGATATATTAATAATGACAATTTCTAGTTGGCATAATTGTACTCAATTTTATTTACTTATATTTACCTGTTCTGAAATAAGCATTTGATTAATATTGGGTAATTAAACAGTTAAAGTGACAAATTTCCTTTTATCCAAAATTTTTGACAGTGCAGATATATTACTTCAATAATCATAAAAATCAATGTTTATTTTCTAAAAAGTGGAAATTCATGCCCTATAATGTTGCTAATAACTCACTAATGACAATTCTTTATGACGTCCAATGGAGGCAAACACTTCTACTAAAGCTATAATCTAGAGACTGGTTTATTGAATAGCATTTTATGGAGATAAAACAACAGTCCTACCAAAATCAAGATTCATTATATCAAATGCTCCATTAAAGCCCCCAGGAATTCTAGTCTAGTGAAAAAGTACAGTTGAGTCAAAAAAGTTCTTCTCAGAGGAAAGAAGCTAAGCTTTTGAAGGGATCATGGGTGAAAAAAGAAGGAAGAAGAAATAAATAAATGTGAGAAAGACCTGAGAGGATTAAAGGGAAAAAGGAAGGGAAAGGAACATGTGCAAATTAATAAATCTGCTCAGCACCACCCTGAGAATACATCTCCTGGCCATCACACCATCATCACCCATCTCCAAGTAAAGGAAGTCCAAGGACAAACCCTACACTAGGAAGAGTGGCTCCTTTGCAGCTGCTGGGTCATTTCCTCAGGCAGGAACTGTTATTCCACTAAACTATTCTGCATTCCTCAGTTATATTTTGGCCATCTGGTTTATAATCATTGCTTCTTATGATCAAACTACTTCCCATTTATCACAGTGCAAAAAGAGACAATGCCCAAGCTGAATGTGGTGCCTACAGAGAGCCTGGCGCCCTGCCCTGCCCCTCTACTAGATGTCACTTACATAGGTAACTGCTAGGCTCCAGCCGCCTCCAGTTTGGGGGCCTACAGCCCCGAGGCCAAACTTACTGAACAAGCACAGGTCAGTTTTGTCACTCTGGGAGTAAACATTATTGCTGCATCAGGCCTGGGAGATGAACACTGAAGGAAGTAAGGACTGTAGGGGCTTCATCTGGGGAAAATGTGATGGAAAAAGACAGAATAGGAATAAAGGGGAAAGATACAGATGACAGGAAAGGGGCAAAGGAAAAGGGAGTGGACAGGAAGAAGAGGGTATCACTTGCGGAGAGCTTCTCTCAGTGAGGAAAGCTCAAGGTCATCTCACACGTTCAAATGGTAGCAGTGCCTGCCCCGAACATAGAAGCCTGCATCTCCTTCTGTCTGAGCACCGGTCACCCCACACCTATCCACCTGGTCCCTGTAAATGACACAGAATCTTATGTCTCTGCAGTTTCTACAGAGCAAGGCCAGGTGCCAGCCTAAGGGGGTTCCTTGCTGTAGGATTCTTCTTTCTGCACATCCCCACTTCTGTTCACGAGAGAATCCTAACTTATTGCTGTGGGTCCATGGGGTGTGGTTCACACACCAAATTTCTTTGAATCTGTCAGATAATAAACCAGAATTCTAACTTAAGTACAGCAAACTTTGAAAATTATTCCCATTAATTTGGGCTTTTGCTAATTCTTTCATTTTTCTTACCGCACAGATTGAGCTCCTTTCCTGTCTTTGACACCAGTGATGCGTTTTTGGTGGCTCACAATCCAGAGGAGACAGACAAGCAGAGCATGGGTTATACTGGTCCAGGTTTATGGCTGGAGTGAGTGAGTGTTTGTGTGTGTGTCTGTGTGTGTGTGTGTGTGTGTGTGTGTGTGTGGGCCTGTGTGTGTGTGTGTGTGTGGTTATGGACCTGAATTAAGGTATGTTGTGGCTTTGGACAAATTGTGATAGGAAAAAATATGTCTTCCCAGTCCCATACTGTACCATTTTCACATTTCTTTGTCCTCCAACTCCATGGGACCTCAGAGTTCCTCTCTACCACTGCAGACAAGAGAATGTGGAAGATCTTGTTTGTTTTTCTAAATCCTGAATTTACTCCAAATGGACAGGTCTGCTTATTCCTTGCCTTTACCCCCTAAAAGTCCTAAAGTAGAAAATAGATAGGGTTGAACAATGAGAAGGACCAACTCTAATTTTCGTATCTCTTTTTCCTCCCAATGTACCTGATCCCACTTTCAAGGCCTTCCATTTTAAGGAATGGCAAAGTACAACAGAAAATCTGATAAAATAGGTTAAAAAAATTCTTACCTCTGGTATTTCTTAACCTTGTGAGTATAGTAAGTTACTTAACCTTTTTCATTCTTGGTTTAACTATCTAAATATATGATTGATACCACAAACTTTCTAAGCTTATTTAAAAAATTGATGAGAATGCCTTGCTATAAAGGTTAAATGTGCTAAGAAGCATGAAATGATCTTGGTTTTTACATAATCACCTTATTTAAGCCACACAACGAATGCAGAGAGACTTACTTTATAGATCAGAAAGCTGAGGTTCAGAGGAATTAAAAACATACCAAAATTACTTAATAATGAGTGACAGAATTGAGAGTCAAGTTCTGTCTGACCCCGAGCTCATGCTTCTTCACTTAAGGGCCAAATTACACCCAGCACATAGTATACACTCAATAAGTGTGAATTCTCTTGGGTGTAAATTTCAGTGGTTTTGGTGCTGTCAGTACAAACCTACAACACCCCACCAGGTTTGCTTTTCAGTGGTTCTGTCTTTCAATCAGGAAGCTGTGATGTTCAGACCACTTCTTTAAGTATCTCTTTTTAAACAGATGTGTTCATAATGTAAGGTTTGGATAATGAGATTTTCCAGACCATAAGTTGCTAACTGTGAATTAATTGCCTAGCTTATTTGCAATAAATAAAGGGACTATTACATGTACAAAATCTCAAGGACCTACTGAGCTTGTTCAAAGGATTCTGAACAGCACTATCCAACATCCCACTATCAGCTTCACAGGGAAAAACAGCCCAAAGGCACAGAGCAATAATATACCCTGCCTTGCTTTAGGATAGATAGGTTTGGTCTAGGATTCACAATGCTGAGTTATAAGTCCCACTATGGCTGCTTACCATATGTGTGGCTTTGGGCAAGTTATAAAAACACTCCAAATTCAGTTCTCTCTTTGTAAATGATCAGCGCTGAAACAGATGACTTGCAGACCCTGACTAACTCTAGTATTCAGTGATTCTGCATCGGCTGATAATTGGTGAGACCAGGATTTTCTGATCTGGTGATACCTTCAGGTGACCCGTTGGTCACAACATTGAGATTTGTTCTTGAGATACACAATTTAGCCATGCTCAATCTAGAACTATTCTGAGATGAGAAATAACTACGATAAGGTAGTAAATAATATGATGCTACCTATTATGGACCCAAGGCATACATTTAGAATACGAAATTAGCAAAACCACTCTCCCCTCTCACCCCATAAATGTGCCAGTGAATCCTACTGACCACACAAACCTATAATTCATACAGGCTACAATGTCTTACAATCATCAGCATTATTGTATTAAAATGCATGCCTTCTATTTGAACAAGACTGGATTTCTTCAAAAACACCTCCAAATTGGAAGGCACTTTCTATTCAGCAAATGTACACCCTCTTCCACCTTCCTTCAGTGACTACTGGATTATTAAAGAGCTCAAAACCACACCAGGTGAAGACTGGTTGAAAAAATTAAAAATGTTTATCCTGAGAATGACTGACATTTCAATAGAGAATAACAGTTGGCTCTGTGTAACTGAAGGTGGATTATAGAAGAGGGTTTAAGGTTTATCTGTTTGTGTGACCCCAGTGTTCACACCATAGGAAATATCTAGACAATGCATACTGAGTGAGCCTGAACCAAGAGCCAAAGCCTGAACCAAGACCAAAAGAAAGGCATTAGGACACAGGTTACATTCAGTATGGTAAAAATGAAGAGCTGCTTCATGAAGTGAGCTCCCTTGTCAATGGGATAAGAAGAGAATACTGGTCACAAAAGATCAGGATCAGGAGGGGAAGATCCAGAAGGTGCCTCAACCACATTCCAGTTGGATGAACTTGGGAAAGGTAGCCTGTCCTGGACCTCCATTCCTCAGATGTAAATTAAGAATGAAAGCAACACCTATGCTATACGGTTACTGCAAGAATTAAGAAAGTTCATCATGTCGAAATATTTAGAACAGCATGTGGAACAAAATAAATGTGCCATAGAGCCCACACAGCAAATGAAGAGTTGTGTCAAGGAGCCGTGCAAGCATCAGTATTGAGTTTGACTCAACTCTGAAGACGCTTTCCAATTATAAATACGAATATGTAAGTGATACAAGAGTTGTCCTCCCCTCAAGTCCCAGAAGATGGTTTCATCACCTACACAGCTGTCAGAAATGCAATGTGTCAATCTTTTCTCCTTCTACTTCTGCTCTCAACAGTCTCACTTTGCAGATTTACATGGGAGGAGGCTCCGTAGGAGCTGAGATGTTGGGTCGCTTGTAAAGGAAGTTTTATTGCACAGCGAATAATAGGACAAAGGAGACACCAAAGAGATGAGGTCTCTTTGAGTGGCAGCCTGCCACCACGGCCACAGTGATGCTAAGAGTCAGCCACTATTTTTAGAGCCAAAAATGAGACTTCAAGAGTGGAAAGAATTCAACTAAATACATATCAGAACAGTTTCACTTTGTACATCTGTCACTGAGGAAGACAGAGAATGTACCAGCCCTAGCTGATGTCAGCATGTGGCCTTGGGCAACTATAAGAAAATAATATGCAAATACTAGTGGGCCACAGCAGGAAGTTTCAGACAAAGGCCTCACAGAGATTAAAATCTGAAAGGCCCAGGACTTTCTTTCCCTGGAGGAAAAAAGAAGGGAGCATGCTAATCCCACAGATTTCATAAGGTTTCTGATTTACCAGCCTCTTAGAGGGCTCTGTTGCCGTTTGTCATTTTGATGAGAATGCCTCGCTATAAAGGTTAAACATGCTAAGACGCATGAAATGATCTTCTCCCAGAAAGACTGTATTACTTGGCAGGGAAATAGCTGCGCAATAGCCCACAGAAAGGAGCCTTTCAAGACTCCTTCAGACCCAAGTTTCCACCTCTATGCAATCACCACTCCCAAATTGTCTCTGTTGAACTGGGTTTATTTATCATTTAGAGGGTAAAATGCAATAGGTGATGAAAGAGAAAGGGAGAAAAATGTATGCATGTCTCTTCCCATCATATGTTTTCTCTCTTAACTCACCTGTCAACATTTCAAATGAAATTTACCAATTGCAGGAGATTGATTAGATGCTATTAACTATAATGCCATGATTCCACTACTTAGTAAATCATGGAGGCATAAATCCATGTCTTCACAAAATATGCAGAGATATTGCTGTTTCTTAGAAAAAACACCAAAAAACCAAAATGAGGAGCTAAACATAGGGTCACTGTCTTCTTACCCGGAGTTTTTTCATGTCAAATTGTCCTACTGGCAAGGTAAATAATTCTGTGACCCTTTGTTCTCTGCCCAGTCTTCTTTGCACCAAGCTAGTTTTAAGTTTTGTTATTTGGAGCTTCTATTCATGATCATTGCATATGTGCTGTTTCTTACCCTTAATAACCCAAGATTCGATTAAAACAGAACCTATACTAAAATAAAGTAGATAAATGCCTCATAAACTGAAGGAGAAAACTAAGTATATATTTCTGTAGACACACACACACACACATACACATGCATACACACACACATACACATGCATACACACACACACACATCCCTCAGTATTGCTGCCAATGCTATAAAGCCCAAATGAGAGACTAGAGTAGGGTGAAATTAAAAACACCATTCTCCTTTCTCCAAGAAATGGACTGGTTGGTTTAATCTCAAATCTAGCCACTTTTGCAAGAGAAAGGAGAACAAGCTACAATTCACTGTCCTACCAAATATATGGCAAAGCTCGGTTGAGACTATTTTAACTCAAGTTCTTCAGAATCTTGGGACGGTAGCAGTCAAGTCTGGATTCCACACCCAAACCACTGGAAGTGCAGAGAAAAGCATGCTCTGCGATGCCTTTATGGCTCACCTCCCCCTTCAAACTTTAGTCTAAACCACATGCTGAAATGCAGAAATCATACCTGGGTCATTTCTAAAACAGAACGTAAGATAGAAAAGATCACCAACTTTGTCTTCATTCCTAAATCACTAAATTCCACATGAAGAAAGGGACACATTGGCTTCAGCATTTACACATGTACATGACACTCCTCAACTCTAACAAGCCTTCTCAACAAGCCAGTCACATAGCCACTCTCCATATTCTCACTGGTGAATATGGAAAGGGAGGCACAGAGAAATGGCAATTCGCATGTTCTTAGAGGCATAAAAGCAGGTATAGGTTTGTACTCTTTGCTGCATATGCTTTACAGCTACCTCAGTCCTCCCAAGAATCTTCACTGGTTCAAGAGAGTTGAGTGAAGCAATACGATTCAATGGCCAAGCCTTTGATTTCCTCCAATCTTGGCCACTGCTGTGTACAACTGGTAACTGTGTCCTATTGACATTGCTTCTTCCACATGTATTAGACATGTGCCCAACTTCGCTCTCTGTTCTGCCTTCTTCACTGAGGGCTCTTGTCTCCAACTCCTGATTAAAAGCAGATGCAAATGGACAAATGTGCACTGATCTTCTGGTCCTCTATCTATATTTTCCATCTGCTTGGAATATTTTTCCTGCCTTCTCTGCCTAGGAGATAGATTCCTGCTCCTCCACCAAGCCTCAGAGTTTGAAGGGGGAAGGCAGGCCATAAAGGTATAACCGAGTATTCTTTTCTCCATAGTTCCAGTGGTCTGGGCATGGAATCCAGATTTGACTGCTGCAGTCCCACCGTGTTGAGGAATTTGTGTTAAAATGGCCTGTTACAACTGCTATGATCGTACCAATGTGGTTCTTTCCTGGTTATTTCTCCTTATATCTATGTTACACCTTCTTTGGACATTAGAACAAAATGATACATTTATAGATAGAACCACAATGCCTTTGTATCTCTAATGCTCAGCAGAGCTCCAGGTATATAACAGTCTGCACTGTGAAAGGAACTGGACACTGAATTTCTTCATCTAGAAAACGAGGATAATAAAATGCAGCCCGTAGAGTGGGGATGAGGGTTAAAGGGCCCAGTATATATTAAGAACATAACACACAGCAGGTGTGTAACTTCTTTCAACAAATATTAGGTTTTCTAACTTTCTTTGTCTCTTAATCCAAACTGGGGCAAAGAAAGATTCATCTATCTATGAAAACAACAAAACAAAATAAAACTAGAAATGCTAGAAGAGTCTGCAATGATCCCCTTGTGTTGCATTTGAAAGCATTTGTTTCTCATAATTTAGCAGCTCTCAATTTATTGCATTTTAATGGGCAGATGTCTGCTGGTAGTTAAGTCACTTCTAGCAAAGGCAGTCGTAAAGGTACCAAGCAGTGATGTAAATGGGCACCATGTCCCTGCATTGATATCGCCACAACTGGCAGCAGGTGCAACGTTGGTTCATAAGCAATGATCAGAACCTGCACCAAACTGGTGACCCCATTCTCAGGCTGAATGCAGGTGGAAGGTTAGGTCTTTCAAACATCCCCTAAGTCTCCAGTCTGTATGCCTGAGACTCTTAGAGCTTCAAGACTCCAGAATAACTAGGATATGCTTTTCACTTCTTTGGAATAACAGGGGAAGTTGTGACCAGGGGCATCTTAGATCCTGACTGGGTGGGAAGACCCTGACTGGGTGGGAAAACTCTTGGAAGAACTCATGGACTATGGAAAGATTTTCCTGGGATCATGTAATTTTGGGGCTGAAGACAGGGAAACTCGTATAACTGGGAAAGAGAGAAAAGAGATTGAATGTTATCCCTGATGTGGTTGTCACTACAGATATATTTCTATGACTTAACTAATAACATATAAGAAAAAATAGAGATTCTAGAATTGATGTTCATGAAATGTATATTTCTTGGGAAGACCCTTTCTCAGATATATTATCATCCATTAGAAGGGGTAAACAATGGGCCAAAAATAGAAAACCTTTTAACGCTCTGAAGAAATCAAAGGTTCTAGCCATTAGTCCATCAATTAAATCTTATGCACTATAGGCCTGAAAATTACTCAGTATACCAAGGTATTCATTGCCTTTAGGTAATTGAGTCAGAGAGGGGAATATTTCATGCACTATTGAGATAGCTAAACCCAGTATCCTGATCCAGGCAGTTCTGCAGATTGTAAGAAGGAACTCTCATTCCTATTCTGCCCTTCACTCACCTTTATCCCTCTACTTGGAAAAAGTGAAGACTGCCAAGCTGATGACATTTGAGAATCAGAGAGTTTTAGAGCTCAAGGTCCCTAGGAGAGCATGAAACTCAATTGCTTCATTTTATTCTTGCAGAACAGAGAGGCCAGAGAATCAAAATAATGATCTCAAGGTCATGCATCTAAATAAAGGTTTTAGAGATTCCTGGGGGATTGCAGAACAGTCATAAGGCTGATACCCTGTCAGTGACATTACAACCAGTGAAAGCAATCGGTATTGTTCTATTTGCCCTTGTAGTCTAGAACTTTTATTCCCACACCAATGAGCAGTCTGAGCAGACCCCAGTGGATCCAGAAATGGTCACAAAGTAGTATGCCGTGTTGCTCATATCTTATTTTTTACTTGTTATTTCTCCTCTTTTTTTCCCTATGATCATTCCTTAAATTAAGTCATTGGTAGATGGCAGTACAGTGTGAAGGTTGCAGGTCTGTCCATCCCTTCTGCTGGACCGTGAGCTCATGCAGGGGAGGAAATATGTCCTGTACAAATTTAAGTGTTCATCAGCCTGAGCTAGAGACCTGTCTATGGAATCCCTATGTCAGTGTTGAAGTCCCAGAAAAGCGTCATAGTTTCATTTCCCATGGTATTTTAGACACAAACCCCACAGAAATTAAACTGACTTAAGGTAAAAATGTATTGAGTAAGCAGAAATTTTAGTACTTGAACTTTAACATTCCAACAAAGGAATAAAACAAATTTGATTTCTTCATGATCACGTAATGCCTGCTATCTAGTCATCCAAATGAGACATCAGTGTGGTTTAACCTATGTTGATGATACTGGGAAGGGGAGAAATAAACAGAATCAGGATGGAATTAGACTGCGTGACATAAATTGAATGTTGCAAGAGAAAAATCAAAGAAAATGTCCAAGGGCACTGGTGATGCCATTTACTGAAATGGGAAAAACTAAAAGTAAAATAAGTTTGGCACAAGAAGGAAGAACTCAAAATTTGGTTTTCACTGATATGATTAAGACACATTTGAGATACACTAATGAAGACATCAAGTAGATCAAGGAGGATATACAAATTTGGGATACCAAGCAGAGTTCCAGGCTACAGAGCCCAAGGTGAACTTTGAATAAGGACACCAATGTGGGTACAAAAACAGAGACACAAGGAGAACACTAAGAAAACAACATTTAATAAGCACATAGTATGAGCACGTATATAAGAGAATGCTACAGACTGTGCAGAAACAAAGATATATACACTGTTTTTCCTCCTTGATGATCTTAGAATTTCAGTTGTACATGTAGAAAGGAAAGGTGCTTCATGTAAAGAGGAAACAATTAGGTGTCAAAACACATGAGTTCCAGTTATTCTATAGTACTCCAAGTTAAAGTGATGTTAACTTCTCAGGCTTACCAATTCCCCACCTAATAAAATGAAGGTTAAGTACAAGTAACATCAATGGTAATCTACTGATGCTAGTGTTTTCCAGTGTCATCCAAGTGCGGCATCTGTACAGCATCAAAAGGACCATCCAGCTTCACTCAGAGTAGATATCACCCTTCCTAGGCAGTATCTGCTGCTCTAGGCATCCCAAGACACAACTGCAAAGGGAGAGATTAGCTGAAAGGGAGCCCCTGACCAGAGAGGGAGAAGAGCTGCTGCCTACATTCCCTTCCTGTTGATACAAGACAAGTCAAAATGTCTGTGCTCGGGGTTTTCACCTGCTGTGCACATCAGACAAATGGAACTCTAAGCACCTGGGAGGCCAGCAGATTGCTCCTCTCCATTACATTTTCATGGTTTTGTAAAGTAATGTTCTCAAACACATCCAGGTTCCATGACCCCAGGAAATACTTTCTTTGAGCAGACAGCAGAAGTTGGCAAGAACAGACAGGATGAAACAAATGTGGTTTCATGAGACTTGGAGCCTACGATTCAGGGTACCTACCTACCTTGACTTAACCATGGAAAAACACTAAAGGAATATCTCAGTAAGATTGTGCATGTGTGTATATAGATATATAAAATGTGTATCATAACACATGTTGTATACTGTATATAATAAGTAAATGTATTGTATAATGTTACATAACATTGATATGTATACACTGTGTGTTCTATAATGTATATAAGATTGAATATTATAGATATATCACACATAACACATAGTATGTATGTATATGTACACAAAACATACATAACACCAAGAAAGAAAAATTATAGATTGCAATATAATACTAAGTGGAGTTAGCTGGACACACAATTTTATCTGTAGCATGATTATAACTATATATAAGAAGCGAAATCCTATACATTACAGGGAAAAAAATTGTCAGAACGACATTGATGGCTAATAATTGTGATTGAACACTATGTTTTTTTCCCCTAACTTTTGCTACTTTCCTGTACTTTTCAAATATTGCTTTATGGCTGGGCGTGGTGGTGCACGCCTATAATCCCAGCACTCGGGAGGCTGAGGCAGGAGGTCCTTGCATGTTCAAGACCAACCTGGGCTACAAAGTGAGCTCAAGACCAGCCTGAACTGCATAGTGAGACCCTGTCTCAAAAAGACGAAACAAAAAACAAAAAATCAAATATTGCTTTATGGATGCAATTCTTTGTTAGAATGTATTCTTTCTGGCTAATAAAGGGCAAACTCTGAAAGAGACCGCAATGGTCTGGCATATAGAGTCTTTGCTGTGGCCTCCAATGCTGCTAACTCATTGGATTCCCTATGCTTTAAGGCGGGAAAGAATTTGAACTTATAGGAGAATGCAGATTAAAACAATAAAATACGACATAATTTTTTTCTTAAAAATGACCTAAGGTTTCCACTAAAATGACATCTCCCAAGAGGCTTAGACTTCTCACCTATTTCCAAAGAACTTGAAAAACTGGCTCCTATCTGATCTCTTGGAAAGTGCCTGGCCTCACATGAATACTTGCTTTAAGAGAACAAGACACACCTTGATAATAGAATCTCTCTCTCACTGTGTGCCTTCCTCTGTATACTATCAGCCAGCCAGTGTATATTATATGAGGATATCCCCCACCTCACCACTGACTAGGACACCAGAGTAGCTAGAGTTAATTAATTAGGATTGGTAAGGACATTTACATCTTCTTAGAACACCAGCAGATCACAGTGAAGAGAATCTAAACACAGTCTCAGATCAATTTCAAGGTGTCAAGATTCTGAGTTTCTCATTCTCATAGATAGAAGAAACACTCTTATTCAGGTGGAAGTAAAAGCTATCCAATTTTATTCTAAAAGAAAGACAGCCATGCAAACTAATTCTCATCCCAAATACTTATATATTTCCTAGTTCTTTTGCTTTATTATCTTACCTTTGTTAAAATCCTTGACCTCAGACTTCTTCCTCACAGTAAACTTTTGTTTGTCTGTCACTTTCCATCTAGTGTGTGTGTGGCCCGAGTCATGCCCAGTTCCGAGGTCTAGCTTTTACCATCCTGTTCATGCATTCCACATTTTATATATCTTGCCTCTTTCTAAAACTACCATGCCTACTGTGAAACAAATGATAGCAAACAGTTCACCTTCTACAAAGCCTCATTCTAGGACACAGTTCAGGGTAGGAGGGGCACACAGTTTCCAGAATTTTCTTACAGTGTTATGGTTTGTGTCTGGGTGTCCCCCCAAAGCCTCATGCAGCCATGGGGCAGGCTTTTAGAGTTTGGTTGATTTTGGGTGTGACAGCTACACCCACCCTGGGGTGGATAGTTTGCATATGTAAGGGAGAGAGAGAGTGTACCCCTGGCCATTTTCTCCCTTGTGTGTGTGCTTGTTGCTTTGCTGTGTTCTGCCGACATGAGCTGCAGCCCTCTGCCATGAGCCACTCTGCCTTATAATCTGCCAAGTACGGACTGAAACTTCCACAAACTGTAAGCAAAATAAACCTTTCCTTCCTTAATTTTAGGCGTCAGGTATTTTGTCCCAGCAATGAGAGAAAAGTAACCAAGACATACAGTAATCATATTTAGGGCAAATTATCAACTCTGGGCTTAAATTTAAAGATTCTAAGAAAAAATTAAGATAATGAATTGTAAATAGAGAGACTTGGTTGATGTTAGGATAGGCAGTGAAGCATTCCTTCATCCAAAGAGGATCCCATTTCTGTATAAAAAGGATACCGAACACTTTTCCCTGACTGCCCTTCAGAAATGCCTGTGGTGGATATTGAAGGTCAGAGATAGCAGCAGGTCATAGTTTTGTTAGAAACGGGACTCAAGAAAACGTGACACCCTTTGCTTCACCATTAGCCTCAGTCCTCCATATGGAAGTGGACACTCTACCTGTTTGCCCTACAGTTTCCCTCCAGACCACCATAACATCTACCACACATTCGTTTCCCACCCCACCCCCAGGAAGACCACAAATCTCTTGACCCAGAGTAAGGTCTGTGTTACGTTTGTTTATTGTTTTGCATTTCCAGCCTTGAACTTAGCACCTGGAACCTACCAAAGCCTCAATACATGTTTATGGCCCATATGAAAAATGAAGAAAAGATACTCAAAGAATCTTCACTGGGGAATCAGTTTCAACAGAGGAAAAACAATGTCATTGGAAAGCTCTATTTTCTTTGCTGGCAGAATGGAAAGCGATCTTTTTTATACTCCACTGACTCATTCTGGACATGGTGTCAGGAACAATATAGGGGCAAAAAACAATTAGTGGGGGAACAAAACAATCAGTCGAACCGTCTGGGATTTGAGTGATATATAGATCAAATGTCTTAGATGCGCGAAGCTCTTTCTCATTTGGCCAGAATGGATGACTCTTGGCCGCACTGTACCAACAATAATTGTCCCTCATATATCCCCAATCAGCTGCCTTTTAATGACTAGTCAGAAGTGACAAGGTAAAAGGTGCAATGACTTTCACTGTACTTAGCAAATATTGGACAAGCTCCCATTGCTTTGCCCTTGGAATATGTGAGCTCATAGGCACCTTACACGGCTGGCTACAGTCATTCTCCCTGTCCCCAACAACCACAAGGACCCTGAGTTGGAAGAGACCAAAAAACACAAAGTGAGGTGACCTTTGGTTCTTACATTGCTTTTGTAAGCAGTAGAAGATCCACAACACCATGGCTTACATCAAAACAGTCTCCTGGATCTCAGAGGACAAGTGACCTTTCTATCTCCCCATGCCAGCACCAGGGTAAGCTACCCAAGAAAGATATTTGGAAAGAGTCCAGGCACTTGATAGACTTATTAGCCCCATGTGGCCTCTTTTTATTCCAGATGGCTGCCTCCTCATTTTAGCTCTTGTACTGATTGATGCTGCTTTGAAACTTCAGTGAATCTGCATTTAAAATGTATAAGCTACAAGAAAACTTCTTTTTTCTCCTTCACTCTAGTGCCCCATATCTTTTCTTGGTATGGAGTTCTCTTGAAATGTGCCTTAACTAGTAATAAGTTGATCCTACAAAAACCACCCTTTAAAAACACCTTCTCAAGTAGGTCACCCAGCGTCGGCTCCAAGCCTCGTCTAAGAGCTCTGCCCATCACCAGACTTTTGACACTTGCACAGTTTCTGGCTACTGATGTTCCTTAGCAGTGTGACCCTGCAAGTATGTCCTCAAGACAGTCTTCTGGTCTCAGAATCTCCATGTCCTCCTGCTCTGGTCCTAGCAGATTCTATGCCACTGCCTTGTATCACTGCTTGATGGCTTCTCATGCATATGTTGCAGCTCCTCAGATAAATAAACAAAATCCTTTGGAGTAGAAACTCTGTCTGTTAGGTGTGGTGTGGTGTCCCAAAGCCCAGAGGTAGGCCTTCAGCAAATACTTGATAACTTTATGGAGTATCCTTTCATCTAAAATAGAAGCTGAGACAACTTGATTTTGTGTTCTTGGCATACAAAAAACTAGCCCAAGTTGAGAGCAAGGTATGGCTCATAGTCAGGAATATCTTCACCTTGATTTTGTTTCTAATTTTTATCTCATTCTTGCCTTGAACTGTAAATTCAGTGTCAGTGTAGGATGGGAACATTGTGAATGGAAAGGGGACCCCCACACACTCTCTGTTCTGTTCTAAAAGCTCAGCCCGCACCCTTTGAGTCACCTTCGTAGTGTACCCTCTTTATTCCATTCAGAACTTTGTTCAGAAGAAACCAAGCATTCAGCCCACTGTGGGCTTCCTTCTGTGCCTCACCTCTGCTGTTCCTCACTCTGTTCCTCGGCACACACGGTCCTTCTGCTTAGCCCACAGTCGGCCTTCACATTTCCTTGCCGAGCTAACTCATAAGCCTATTTCAAGTCTTACTTTCAACATTCTCTGTAGAAACTTTGTCTGGCCCCCTATAAAATCTTGGGTCCCTTTGGAAGGGTACTCCTCTACTTTAAATGATGGTGATCATAATTACACACAGCACTCACTATTGTGTGCTAAGTGCTCACCATATTTCAGGAACTTATTGAATCACTTGATTATCATCACTATCTGCTGACGTAGGTGCCCAGCTACCTTTGCTTTTCAAATGAGGAAATCATGTCTCAGAAACAGTGATTGGCCTGAAATTCACATGAGTCCACGAGGGCCAAATCTCTCCCCCAGTGGCCCCAGAATTCATGTCTGTAACCAATCCATCACTCGGCCTCTTAGAAAGTTCACCATGTCAGTAATTATTTGATTCCACTAGGCCAGCAAACTCCATAAAGACAGCGATAGATAAACCTTGTTCACAATTTGCTTTCTAAAGCCTAACCTGGGTGTGAACCATAGAAAAGGGTAAAGAAGCACACGTTAAATGAGTAAGTGAAACAGCTGGTTGGTAATCCCTCCTGGAATCCCCAAAGAGTCTACTCGCCTTTTCTAAAGGGAACATACTTAATCAAAAGTGTATTATGATCATGTGAGTGCTTATTCTAGTTTCCCGTACTGCCACCCTACCCCAGCCAAACAAAGTCAAGCATTCAGCACAGGAAAGGGCACTTCTGGAAAGCAGTGAACCCAACAAGTCTTTCCTGGAGGAAGAAAAGCAGAGCTAGAGCAAAGGAGGTACAGGGCGCAAGCCGGGCAGGTGCACTCACCCCTCTCGCAGGTTCGGCCCCAATACCCGGTGCCGGTGCAGTCACAGATGAAGCGGTTCCAGCCATCCTTGCACATGGCGTTGTTCTTGCAGGGGTAGCTGTCGCACTGCTTGGCGCTCATGCGGGAACAGGAGGACTTGACCCCCGCTGCGTTCTGCATCTCTGCCAGCTGCCGGATGTTCTTGCTTCGGCCGTCGATGAACAGGTCACGGATGCAGCCTACGTAGCCGTAGTTAAGCATGGCGGTCCAGAGCTCGGTGGGGAGGATGAGGCCCGCGCGGTTCTCTGGCAGCCCGCCGAGGTACATGTCCCCTTCCAGGTCCAGGATCTCGCTCTCCCCGCTGGCGGTGAAGGGCGTGCGCCTGCTGTTCACTGATATGGTACCTGAGGCGGACAGGAGACGCCGCAGTGTGAGTGAAAGGTGCGCATGGCTCTACTATGTTCCCCTCCATGCCCTGATAACCTGCAGGTGGAGCTTAGCCAAGAACCCTGCCAGCGGGTATTTTGGACATTACCACCTATTCATTTTAACTGCAACATGTTTCTTTGTTCATTTAACAATGTATATCTTGCATAGTTCTAGACAAAGGGATGAGCTTGTCGGCCATGTCCATCCTTCCTCTCACTGAGCTGATGTTGCAGAGCAGCAACACAAACAAACAAACAAACAACAACAACAAAGCCCAATAAAGAAGAGAAATTAATAGATGCCAAGATGAGAGTAACATGGGTGCCCCGGGAGTCTCCAATAGTTCTATTCTAAAGTATGTAAATTCCCTATGTTGAATGTGATCATTGTGTATGTCAAAAGAGTACCAATAAAATTAATTTTTAGTAGGAGAACAGAAAGGAAAAAAGGGAAATAAAGCTTTTGTAAATAAGGAGGGGAACAAGGGTTGATGGGAGAGGAGGGAAATGGGGAAGAAAGAATTAAGATATGTCACATACAGGTACAAATTCCTTATAATGAATGTGATCACTGTGGATATCATAAGTGTACCAGGAAAATTAATTTTTTTAAAAAAGTGTGTAGTCTAATGAGGCACAGTTAAGCTGACAGTAGAATACTGAGAAGGACCCAGCCTCACGCATTCTACAGAACAGAAGTGCAAAGTGAGTAGCACCTACCGGGTAATATAAAAGCATCCTGCCAAAACATTTTTCAAAAATTATTATTCTTAAAGTGCTTTAGCAGTACCAAGGTAACCAGCCTGCATCATCCATCAGTCAGCCTTTGCTCCTGGCTGAGCCTCAGTTCCCTCATCAAAGAAGGGTGTGAGCACAAGGGCTGAGAGGATCGAAGGAGATCAAGACTGTAAAGGATGCTCTCAACTACAAAACCAGTGTGAGACTAGAACAGGAAGGATGGAGAGGCATGTGGGCAGGGTTAGCTGATCCTCTACTTTCTCAGTTCTCCTTTAGCAGTTTTCTTTGATTCTTACTGCGTCAGAATCCATCACGACAAAAATAATGCCCTGGCTACCACGTGCTCTTGCATATTTATTTACTTACTTGCTTGCTTGCTTAGTAACTTACTTAATTTTTGGTGCAGAGATGGTACTAAATGGGCTTTGAACTTAAGCACTCACTCTCTTTTGAGTTCGATCCTTGAAACAATCTTGAGAGTCAGGAGTTTTATTTTCTCTCTTATACAAATGAAGAAGCTGAGGTCTGTGCCTCTTAATATCTTCTCTTGCAGTTTCCTTTCTTTACCCTCCACATGTCCACAGGGATAATCTGATCCCCAACTAACAGGGAGGGACATTTATGTCCAGTGAGGACAGTGCTAGAATTGATGTAAAATTTGGATCCTCAAATACATCCTAAAGCACGTTCTCTGAATGTGTGACCAATATTCTTTTGAATGTACTTTTTATTTTTCAGACTTACTCTCCTAATTGAGGTGTGATTGGAAATTTCTAGATCATATTAGCCTTCAAGATGATCAGGAAAAAGATGGCACATTTACATATGTTATACCCATTTTGATAAAAACCCATATTTCCATGGATTTATAATGAAAAATATAGGAGCAAATATAGGAGCAACTTGCCCCATGGGAAAAAAAAGAAGTTTAATGGATCATGTTAAAATGTGAAGTTGTACTGTTTTCCTGGAACAATTATCTGTTTACTCAATAAATTTGTATAGGCTTTGATCAAATTCATCAATATTTGAAACCCAGGTCTATAGCTTGCAGGTGTGAAATTCCAAGCTTTTGAAATGCAAATGCATTTATCAAAGATGGGCCCACTGGTAGTTCTAACAAAACTAAAAAAAACAGTTACCCAACTAGAAAAATATGATTATTGTTGGGAATAAACAGAAACAAACATATGGCACTTTCATGTGCTCTAGCTTATGTGTGACAGATAAATAAATTTTAAACTGTGTCAAAGTCTAGATTAGACACAAAATCCTTTAACCATGACCCAACACACGGTCTTAACCAACAGCAGTTTTTTTCTTTGTGTTTGTTTGTTTGTTTTTATGATTCTGAGACAGCTGTCTAGCTCAGTCCCTGTTGACAACTTAGAGAGAGAGAGAGAGAGAGAGAGAGAGAGAGAGAGAGAGAGAGAGAGGGAGAGAGAGATTGATTTAGCCTCCAGAGAAATTAATTTTTTTATGTTTTTCTCTTTAAAAAGCCCAAACTGTTCATTCTTAGTCAACAAGCACATTTAATTTGAAGCCTCTTGGTTCTGATCAAATTTCAGACAATCAATAGGGATTCCTACTGGGCAATAAAACATCCAGGGCTGCAATCTGCCTCTGCACAGAACCCGCTCGGCTCTCGCTAAGGGCAATGTTGCTCATCTCTGCCACGCTCTAGCTCTGGAATTATGCAGGAGAGTCATCCTACCAAAGCTCAGCCATTTCTGCTTTCCTTCTTCTGGGGAACCTATTGCTCTCACTGACCAAATGCAACTAGGAAGAAAATGACCCAGTGAAGCCCTTTTTATGTTCACGAGGAGAATAAATGCATATAAAATAGCACATGAACCCAAGGCTCTTCTTCACTGTACACTACCTAAATGAGGAACAGAAAATGAATCCAAAGGCAAACGTTCAAATTACCACTTCTTGGGAAACACCCTTTCTGGTAGCAGGGAATGTGACCTGCGGTGCCACAGGGCTAAGCAGACTGTTCAGGCTTTCAGAAGCCCCACACTCTATGCCCCAACACCACTGCACTCACACTCTTACTCTCCCAGAGTGGGTTTGTACTGCCTGGGGCTCATTTGTTTGATCTGCAGCTGCAGAAAACAAACAAAACCATTTAAACCAAATATAAAACGTTATGAGGAAGCAGAGAGAGTTAGTGAGGTCTGAGCCAAGAGTGAAATATAGGCTCTCACACCTAAGGAAGGCTTTAAATTGAGCATGACTTCGGGAAAAATCTATTTGCCTTTTCCTTTGTTGTCATAATTTCTCCCTGCAACATGACTCTTGCCAATTATTTCGGGGTGCACTATTGCAGGAACTCGTACACAGTGAAGCTTATCAAACAGAGCAATCACATAATGCAGCATCTGTGATGTCACAGTTGGTTCTGCAGTGACAAGAAAAAGAAGAAAGGGGGGATATAATACTAGTGACAGAGCTGTCACTCATGAGAATGACTGTGAGGTGAGGAACAGGGAAGATGAACAGGAGAGAATGAGCATCCAAGAGAGAGGCGTCTTGTCCAGAAGCGTAATCATACAACAACTGACACAGAGACGAGCCAAGACATCAGCAAGCATGCAAGTGCAAAACTGCAGCTTCCTCCAGTCTCAGTCACACACCCTGCCTCGTCCTACCTGATCTGCCATCTCTCTGAATGTCCACATGGTACCATTCCCCATCGTTCGCTTTCTTCTGAGTGGCTTTCACTTTGATGGTGCCTGAGCCCATGTCAAGCAGCAAGTACAGGTTGCCATCGAGCAGTTCCACAGCAAAGAAGTCAACTTTTGTGTTCTTCTGGCTCCGAGCGTCTTTCCTCTCTTGGGGCTTTCCATGGGTGAAGAGGATCAGGCCATTGGGCTCAGTGGTGCGGAAATCAAAGGAGATAGAGCCCATGCGTTTGGTGTTCCACTTGGGCAAGCTGATGTAAGCCTCTGGGCTCTCAAAGTTGATGGGGTCCAGTGTGGCCACGTTCTCACACTTGAACACAACTTCACCATAGATTTTCATCTTGGTATCCCCAATCCGGGCCAGGCGAGACAGCTCCAGACGGATGTCATTATTCTTATAAACAACCTGCCAAAAGCCAAACAAAAGTGTCACATGAATCAGTCTTACAAACAGTATCCATCCATCACTCACTGGGTACCCAGAAAAAAAGGTTCAAGAGGCTTCAGGACATAATAGTGTGAACCAACAAGAGAAACATGAGACACAGCACTCAAAAAGGCATCCAGCAAGCTTATTCACAAGCTCTGAATAAGCCTCTGCACTTCCATTACATTCTCTCTGTCTTTGTCTTTCTGGGCAATGTCTTGTGTTGTCAGAAAGTTATACAACATGAGTTTGCATGTTAAAATAAAGACACACTGAGTGGTATAGATGCATATGCTTCCATATAAAGAGAGTTACTAAAGCATTCTTACTACAAGAACAGAAATAATCTAAATGACATTAATAACATATGACACATCTTTATAATAGAATATTATGTGGTCTTGAAAAATGAAGTATTACTTCCGGCTTTGACATGGAGGTCTCCCAAGTCATATTGTTAAGTGAAGCTAGCAAGCAACAGGACAGAATGTGTATTACACTATCATTGTATAGAAGTTGCGGGGAGGGGGTGATGGGGAATGGCATAAGCATACATGCTCATATCAGCATAAAATATCTTTGGAAAGAGATACAGGTTGAGAAGAAGGCTTACTTCTCACTTAACCTCCTGCATTGTTTGACTTTATTTTCTTTCACTTTTTATTTTTTTGTGGTACTGGGAATTGAACTCAGGACTTTATGCTTGCCAGGCAAGCATTTACACCACCGAGCTATATCTCCAGCCCATATTTGACTTTAAAAATCACATGCATGTATGTATTTCTTTTAAAAATGGAGAGTTTTGAGTTGGTGGTGAGGACTTGTGTTTTCTGCAAACTGAGGGTGCACTTAAGATAGCAGTAGAATGACACACCTGACACCCTGGTTCAGCCATTTGGGAACATTTATTTAAATGAGAGTCAGAATTCAAGAAAGCACTGTGCCAGCCACTATCCTGCCCTGTAAGCAGCAGGGATTCTGCCTCCGTGACCTATCCAGGGCACAGTGCCCTTCTGCATGGCCATGCCCACTGTCCCACACAGAGAGGCAGAGAAAATGCCAATTAAAACTCTGCTATGACTTCCCAAATCTTTGAAATCATATAAAAACAAAGATTAATCTAGTTCCCTAAAATTGCAATTTAAATAAGTTTTACTCTTATTAATACTGAATTTTGATGTAGTGTACTGGGATGGTTGTCAGTGCTGTGATCTTTAGTGATGTGACATCCCTACAATCATAATAAGTAAGGAAAAATGGAAAGGAAAGGGACAAACACAACCACTTTGCTGGCTCCTTTACATTATCTTATTCAAATATGAAGTTCGGACTTGGGTTTAGGTCTAAATCCTATACCTTCTATTTTTAAATTATGCAACTTTGGCAAAGTAATTTCTCTGGGTCCTTTTCCTCCTTTGAAAATAAGAATTCATGGGAGGAAACAATTTTGTAAAATGGTTAATTCATGTGATGCGCTGAGAAATAGCACATAGCAAAGATACAGAGTCCTAGCTTATTAGGTAGTGGTGGTTGTGTTTGTTGTGAATCTTGTCTCGTGCTTTCCATAGCCCTGAGAATGCTGTACAGTAGTATCACTTCTACTGCCAGTAACAAGGCGCCAAAATGAGTCTCCCAATCCATTTTTGTGAAAGTTAATTGGATGGGTCATTTTATTGCATATCATTTAATACCTAGCATCCAACTCTAGAACTATTTTTCTTCCCTGCCCCCATTGTCAAGAGAGAATCAAGCAGAACTGTTTGCCTTTTAATAGGTACGACAAGAGTGACATATAATTATGACAAAGCACTGCAAATGTCTCACCTGCTATGTAACCTTGACTGTGGCCCTGACCATAGTCAATATCATTGAGAATAATAATGATCCTAATATTCATTGAATACCTACCACCGGGCACTCTGATCAGGATTTCTCACCTGACATCCTATTAGATCCTGACAACATCCATTTGGGGTGCCTTTAATCATTCCCTTATTTTACAGATGCACCAACAGACACAGAGAGTATTTAGGGACAGC
Source organism: Chinchilla lanigera (assembly GCF_000276665.1). Lineage (NCBI taxonomy): Eukaryota > Metazoa > Chordata > Mammalia > Rodentia > Chinchillidae > Chinchilla > Chinchilla lanigera. Next base: position 2,539,805 of record NW_004955438.1, on the reverse strand, counting down.
CCCCAGACACAGAGCTGGTAAGTCGCAGAGCAGGACTGGAACAGTGGACACTTGGAACTGAGCCAACCAGCATCACCGGTGAAGTTCATTGTTAACATTGTGGAACGTCACGCATGCTCAGCTTCCCAATTCAGAAGTCGAATTTCTCATTTGAGCTCTATTGGACCGAACAAGTGCAAGGGGAAATCCCAAAGGACCCTTCCACAATTACTCAAGTGAGTGAACTAGAAAAGAAACAACGGAAGTCATACAATGGGCAACTTCTCTTTTCTAACTTCCACTACTATGCTTCAGCATGAGAGATCTCCGTGCCAAAACCAAACTTAGACTCCTCCTGCATTTGGGTGAAGTGTCTATGACCACAGCTCCCTGGAAAGGTTGTTTATCATTTGATAACAATAGCTCATCCTAAAGGGATAAACAGAGGCTTCTCTCCGGAAGATAATAAATGGAAAGAGAGTGCATGCATACATCCCTATGAGAAGTGAGAGCAGAAGAGAAAATAAAAGAGCCCTTAAAGGAGTGTGAAGATGATCTTGCTTGAGACAGGCACATCACTGGCACCTGAACCAACGCACACAGTTCTGGAGAGACAGGCCAGACAGTGGCTAGGCAGAGATAATTAGACTTCTCTCAAAGCTTCTTGGAAGGTGAGCTCTCCAGCCCTGTCATTACTGTGTATTTATTTGGAGTTTCCCCTATGCTGAAAAAAGTAAATGCATTTCTCTGGGGAACCTTTCTGGGTCACATTTTTTATGTCAAAAAAAAGGGGGGAGCCTCAAGACCAGTGCTGCAAACTGGCCCCTTTTTCCTCCCAGGGCTGTTGTCAGATCAAACGGGGTGTCATGCATGTTAAAACACAGAGTATTCTAGGCTTGCACCCAAACCCAGGAAAAATAATAGTAAGTCCTCTTCAGCAGTGCTGGGGTTCTGGCGGCAACCTAGGGCGCCTTGAAATGAGGTTCCTGGAGGGTCTCCTACCAAGAAGAAAGGGACAGGGCGTGAGGGCCTTGCAGCCCAGTGGTTCTCAGCTGAGAAGTTCATTGCTGACATCCCCACCATCCCTACCTACTCACCCACTCTGTGCAAAGCTGCAGCCCTAGCCATGCAGAAGTTCTCTGGCGCTCTGGGTGCCACAGCATGGGGGCAGGGCCCCCTATAAGACCCTTCCCAGGCTGAATTAGCATCTGGTACAGTGAGCTTCCCCGGTAAAATCAGGCTCTCATCTAAGTGAATGTCCCCAACTGACAACTAGAAAGAGATGTAGCATCAAGTGACAGAAAACAGCCTTGGTTGACAAGTTACCCCAACAGGGAACAATTAAAGACATAGCACAAATGACTTCCCCTGGGGGAAGATGTCACACAGCCTGGAAGGCACAGAGGCAGAATCACAAAGGGTGGCGGGCCGGTCTTACTACCCACTTATGGGTTTGTAAAGACTGCTGTTTGGACTTGTACATCATGCTTAACAACCCAGACAGTAGAACAGCTGAGGTCAGAGTCTCAGAGTTAAGATGAAGTCCCTGAGCAAATGCACTTGTGTTGCTCTAGAGTCCTTGCTATGGAAATGTAGAGGATCAGCCAGGAGTGAGGCAAGCTCTGAGTGGTGAAACAACGTGATGAAAACTGTTACCACCAATGGATAGTCTACTGTGTGCCAGGCTCTATCACTCACAGTGAGTACGTGAAACAGGTAACAGTAGTCCTACTTTGCAGACATGAGGCTCAGAGATGGGTATTTTCCCCAAATCACATGGCTGATTAATCTGTCTCTCACTGCAATGGGGCCAGATAATTTTGGGATGGCAGTATCTAGACCCTTCACCAGTCCATGCCTATACATAAGGTAGAAAGCCCTTCGTCATGTACAACAACCACACCAAACTTCATCTTCACATGCAAAGCACTTCACACCTAATAGGCTCTCTCTCTGATGGACTCTTATATCTGCCCAATCGGGAGTCACATTGGACCCCTGTCTGAGCTCAGGTGTTAGTGCTTCTGCATTGCTGCTAATCATGTATCCCAGTCTGCAATGCCTTCCTCACCCCTCCAAGCTACTGAAACGATATGCCCAGACCTACATCGAAACTCATTTCAGACCTTCCCTGGGCACTCTGGTACTTGCTGATTCCCACTGCTTGATAAATTAGAATCCTTATGTTGCCTGCTAATGATGAAGCTGACAGTAGGGTCCAAAGTACTTGTCTTGATTGGAAAATAAGAGCATTCTTCCCCTGGGTAATGCACTTGTTACATTAAACTCTTCCACTATACCCGAGTTACAAGCCAGGTCCCCATGAATAAGTCTAAAGGTTAGACAGTCCCACCTCACAGAAGCGTTTTCTTCTCTCCCTCTTCCATTTTATCCCAGGACATTCTGTTTCAACTTCCTGATAAGGTCTGTCCTTATGTTCTGTTATAAATGTCACATCCCTCTGCACTGTGACAAGGAACCGAAGGCATGGGGTAATATGGACGTATGCCCTGCCATAGCCAGAGGGCCTCTTGACATGATTCCTTTCTTGTAGAGAAATGGGCCTTTTTCTTTTTCTCTTGTTTTTAAAACACCTTTAGATTTTCTTTGGGTCTACATATAGAATGGTTTCAGTAAAACCACCAGGTCAGCTTTTAAGGCCAAATGGTTCATAGGTATGGGACCTGGCCACCGGGCTCCGCTGTGCTATTCCAGGTCACTGGAGGATGTCTGAAGTTAAGGGCAGTGGGGAACATTCTTGGCATGTAAGCTGACAGCATGGAACGATGGAGAAGCCACTGTCAGCCCCTTGAGAGGAGCGACTTTGACCACAAAGGCCAGGAAAGCTTTCAACTTTACATCAATACATGGAGCTACTTACAACCACCAAAAGACAAAGATGTATTTATTCCCCACTCCAGTTCAATCTTCTGACAACAGATAATGAGCAAATTAACTTTTACCTGTACCTCCCAGATTGGTATCTTTTAGATAAAACTTTTGGGCTACTCATATTATTCTGTGACATTCTGGGGACTCCACAGAATCACAGATACTACTGTCTGCGGCTGTCCCCTTCTGCACTTCAGGCCATCAGCGACTTGTGATTTCTGCCCCTACTAAACCATTGGGTCCACGCATCTTTCTTGCTCTTAACCCACTCAGCTTTATTATCTCAGAATAAAAATAGATTTGGTAACAAAAACTTAGGGGATGGCTGGCGCTGTAGGGCAGTGAATGAGTGAGTTGGATCTCCTAGCCGGACCTTCTGGTCACCTTTACCCTACTGGCTCCATTACAGGCTCATAAATATGCGCTGTCATAAATACAGTTAATAACACAGCAAATTCTGCGGTAAGCATGTATGCTGAAGCCTGTCAATCATTCCTGCAGGTCACTCCTAGAGATTTAGTGGAAGGCACCTAAAGCAGGGGTATCTGGCCTTTAAATTAAGGTCTGAGTTTTGGGCCCCTTTTTTCCATTGTTGCTACTTTTGACCTGTGTGCAGTGCTTTTTTGTGGTCCCAGCACCTTTCTTAGTTTATGTGATACCTTTGTTGGCTTGGATTTACCCTGAGCACAACTCCCTGTGATCTTCAATAAACATAGCTGCTTACTACTTAAAAAAAAAAAAAAAAAAAAAACCTGATTTGGGCCTAGCATGGTGCCACATGCCTGTAATCCCAACACTTGGGAGGCTGAGGCAGGAGGACTGTTGCAAGTTCGAGACCAGCCTGGGCTACAAAGTGAGCTCAAGGGCAGCCTGAATGGCATAGAGAGACCCTGTCTCAAAAAAATAAAAAAAACAAAAAAATAGATTTGGCCTTTCCAACAGACCTCAAACTCCTTATGAGCAAAAATTATGCTTTTTAGAATTATGATAGAACTCCTAACTGTTAGACATTTAATAAATGTTCATATCTTCATTAAATTAGATGTTGGCCCCAAGTGACAGTATACAAGGCAGTGCATAGGTCGTGGACTTTGAAATCTCTCTCACTAGGATTTGAGCCAGATCCATCCTTACTGACTATGTAACATTCCACAAAACATTTAACTTGTCTCAGCCTAGGGTCTTCCATGCAATGTAGGTAATGTCTTACTTTACAGGATTTTAGGAAATAATATTAGCACAGTGCTTGGCCTCTAATGAGCACTTAATATATGGTAGTTAGCACTATCAATCTTGTTATTTCCTGCAAAAAGCAAGAACTACATCAACAGACAGTATATTGTGACATGGAATCATCAGGAAGGAAAGACTCTTTCTGAAGATGAGTCCTGAGAGGATCGTCAGCTCAGAGGAAGGGCAGAAACTAATGACAGACTTTGGATTTACTAAGCCTCCAAATTTATATATATAAATATATATATATTTATATATATATACAAAATCATAATATATTCTATCACTACATATATCATTCATGTACCAATATATCACACAGCCAAGGTTCAAACAGTGGCCATTTCTTTTTTTCCTCTCTCCCTTCCTCCGTCTCCATATCTTTGCACAGATTTAGGATTCATTATCATTAACATCATTTTCCATCACAGTGTACCACTGACCAAAGTCCAACAGCGAACTGCAAGCACAAATGTGGCAGCAGATGGTCCTCTTAGCTTCCAAAGTTAGAAGAACCTAATATTCAGTGTGACCAGGGCCACATCTGCATCTATGTTCTTGTTAACAGGGGTTAATAAACTAACTCTGCCTGCTGAGCTGCAGCTGACATCCAACCTGGGGCTCGGAGTCTCAACTGCTACATACCACGGATGTCACCATTTTCATGCTTTATATTTTGTGAGCAGTGGTCAAGCTCTGCCAGTGTCAAAAAACTAAGCACCAGGAATTGCAAATGAGAACTGAGTGTCAGACTTGCAAGACAGGAGTCAGAAAATGTCTCAGTTCTTGAGCTCAAGATAAAAGCCAAAAAAGGACTGCAGCTAAGGTAGAAACCCATAGTAGAATATTTGACAAGTAATTGAATTTTTAAATGTTGTATGATCCAACACTATGAGTTAAAAAAATACATCTGCAAGCTCAGCCTCACCAAGGCCCTCCACCTCATACCTGCTGATCATACCTAGTCTCATTTGAGCAGAAAAAGATGATAGGAACATAATGCAAACAGTAGCAGAAAAAATACAGGGAGACTGATGTTTAACTAGCAAAATCCTCAGTCCCTAGCTCATTTTGAATAAAGCCATTGTTACAGTTTGTGTCTGGATGTTCCCCCAAAGACTCCTGTAGTCATGGGGCAGGCTTTTACAGTGTATGATTGATCCATGATCACATGCTGGTATTATGGGTGTGAGTGCTACATCCACCCTGGGGCAGAGAGTTTGCATATGTAAGGGAGAGAAAGAGGCTGCTTGAAGCCATTCCTCCCTTTTACTCTGGCTGCTTTTGCTGTCTTCTGCTGCCATGAATGGTTGTCCTGTGCCATGTGCCACTCTGTCTTGGAGCGAGCCAAGCATGGACTGAAACCTCCACAAACTGTAAGCTAGATAAACCTTTCCTTCTTCCATTTTGGGCATCAGGTACTTTGTCTCAGTAATGAGCAAAAAGTAACCAAGACAGCTATTTATTCATACTCAGCATGCAAGCAGGCCAACCAGAAAGAGAGAGACAGAGTTTAGTTTTCTCATGAAGGTGAACTTTGTGCACTTTTATTCAGCTAGAAAACCTGATCAGGAATGGGGTTTAATGTATCCACACATCCTATAGAAAAAAAAATTCCAGTCCATCAATGTCCTGTATTTAGGATACTATCAAAGCAGAGTCTATCATAAGAGGTAAGCCTTACTGGATCAGGCTTTACCGTCCTCACAGAATCTACTAAACTTCTACCTAATTAATGAAGGAAGAATTTGACATAGACAGATCAGGCAGAGAAATAAGACACAAACTTGCAATTACTGTATGGGCCATAGGTTTTCTAAACAGGACTTGTCAATGCGTAGTGCAAAGCGAATATTTTGTTGCCAGCTGATCCTCAGTCACAGCAACCAAATTCTTAGAGCCATGTTGGTGGATGTGTGCCTTTACCCTCCTTTTATGGTATATAGCATTCATTCTACTCCCTTTCCCATGCAACACAGATGAACATCAGTAGTCCTCTCAAGGCAGAGCTCCAGGAAGTGCATCAGTCACTAAAGACCCAGAGCTAGTCCTCTGCGAGCTAGTCCTCTGTGAGCTAGTCCTCATGCTCTCCTTTTACATACAGCCACCTTAAGATAAACTCATCAGCTGTATGAAAATCTTAGAAACAAAACTAACCCATGCAAGTGTATTAAGTATACACTAGACCTCTGGTCTACACTGTGGAGGACAAAGGATCACAAGAATAAGGCCACCACCAAAATGCTTGGAGAAGTTGGAAGATGTGTAGTGGAGGGGACATTTTTATATCAGAATTAAAATGAGGCATTTTGTCACCCCAATAAATGCATAAAAACCTGTGATCAGAAACTCAAATGGTATTTTTGTGCTTTCTTGGAATGGCACTACTAGGACCCTCTAGACAATAGGCTTTTTAAAGATAAAGGCTGTGTATTTCTGAAATGATTAGCAAAGCGTTCCCAGTATTTAGCCAAGTGCCTGACACAAAGCAGAGGTTGGATATACGCACACTTTCATTTCGTGAATTCTCTTATGTACTAAACAGATCAGAGAACATGTACATTTATCAACTCCCCAAAAATCTGCATTTCCAGAGAACACCTACATTTCCTCTTCACTTAAAATATTTGATGAAGGCACCAGCCTGACTAGAGTGAATGTTACATGTCACACAGCAGAGGAAATAAGATCGGATGAGTAGGTGGCACTTGATTATGACGAGCTCTAAAAATGCATACATTATGCAATTGGGGAAAATGAGGGAACCATTAGAGTAGAAAGGAAACCTTTAGCAGTTTATTTAGAAAAGTGACAAAATTTAAAAGGAACCTTCCTGAATGACACACTAGGAATCTACTGTTGTTTTTAGTTCAAGGACTAGAATCGTCCCAGTTTTCTTTAAAAACATCTCAATGACTTTCCACCAAATGCAGTACGAAATGCAGACTTTTACATGTTACATATTAGACACTTTCTGATCTAGTCCTCACTACTTCCTTATACTTCCCATTACAGCCTTATCAAAGTTCTACACATCTTCCAACTAACCATTCCAGAGGTAAATCCTACATGAGTTCTCCAAATAACTCTGACTGGACATGTGAGTCATAGTTTAAGTATCACCACCTTTGCAAAGTCTTCTCCAATATTCCTATTGCTTCTGCTCCCACCCATTCATTTTCACCTCTCAGCTCCCAGGGCTCCAGGTTCTCACTGTTATCAGGGTATTTATCATATTATGCTGCAATTGTCCATGTCTCCAAGGAAACTGACATCTTCTCACATGGATTAAACTATGCCTTTGCTCTCCCTGTCTCCCAGTACCTGCCATAAAATGCGCTTGTAGGAGGAATTAGAACAGTGGGGAGGAAAAAAGATAGGAAAGATCACAAAGACTTTTTCCTACTGCCTCTAAGTCACTATAATCCAGAAAGAAACCACTATATTCATTTTGCCTGACAATGAGTGATGTGAAGAGAAGATAGAAAGCCAAAGTATCTCAGACAGCTAAAAGACGTTTGATGGAACCGCTGAATATTTAGTTGAGTTTTCCCCAGTGTGCATGCTTGGGAAATGTGCCTGAATTTTTAAGACTATCTTTATGGAAAGCTCTATACCCCAGAGTGGCAGCTGTCATTAGTCTATGTGCCTTGGCAGACACTAAGAGAGGAAGTACAACATGCAATTACAAATTCTAGCAAGGTTCTCTAAGAGATTGGCTGACAAAGTTCAGTACAAACTCTGCCTTCCACTTAGAAATATGCAAGGGGTTATTGTACACTTTTTATGTGACCATGTAGCTTGCACTTGCCATAGAAAATACATAGATATATTGAAACCGTGCCTCAGAGCCATTATCCTCTGCACCCAGAGTCAAAAAGCAAGAATGGGTCCCCAACAATGAAGCTTTGGCAATAACTAGCAACTTCTGGCTGTCAGCGATTACACTAAAAAAGATAACAATAGGCAGGCCAAACAGCTTTTGAACAAAGAGAGAATATGAAAGGCCCAAATAAGAGAAAACACTATAAAAAGATTCAGTGGAACAGAACCAGCGAGAAGTCTAGCACAGTTGACTGGAAACAATAGTAGCGTATGAGACAAGTATTCTAAATAGTCCAGAAGACAGAAACTGTAAGTTCAGAGCTATGGATAGTGACAGGTTACAACAAGAGGTGCTGACCTGTGGGTAAGTTCCATGGACAATCTCCAGGGCTGAGAAGACAAGTTTACAGAGGGTCATCCCTTGGTAATGTGAAGCCCACTTGTTGATGTAAAATACACATGAACCAGAGATACACGGCTTTCTGATGCCTGAGCAAATTTCAAAGGAGGTCTGTCTCCCTGTCAGGAGCAATTACAAACTATTTCATGCCTGGCCTGCTAAGCAGCTCTGCTTCAAACCTAATGGAGGTTCTAATCAGATGGCTTTCAAAGTGGTCCAAAGAAACCCTCTGCAATCAGTTCAAGAGGTAGGGAAAGCGATAGGAAGAATACACCAGCTAATAACAGAATCATCTCCAGCTGGGTGCAGAAGACACTAAATAGGAGTTGGATTCGAACTGACAATAACATAGATAGAAATGCTATGACCCAGATTAACTTTTTCTGATAAGGTTTTTTTTACTCTTTGTTAACTCACAATAAAGAATCATGCAACAAAGAGCTCCCCCCTTTCTTAGGGGTCCTTTTCAAGGTGATGGTCTTAGCCCCAATACTTACACCTATTACTTTACACTACCTTTAGCAAATCTGCAGAGACCTAGATAACCACTAGATGTCCCTTATGCCATGTGAAACCAACCTGAAATGAATTTCACTACCAGTTATACAAATCATGTTTAAAGATAGCTTTTCTAAGCCGTAGATCTTAGGTGCCAACTATAATTCCTATGACGACTCATGCTTTTGCCTTATTTATTGTGCCCATTTCTATAGTATTTCAATACTCTTTTATCATAAGGTACTACATTTCAGGCAGGGTATAGGAAACTTCTGAATTTGATTTCTTTAAATATTTATATAAAGAAAAGTAAAAACAAGAGAGACCAGGTGGAGAAGATTATTGGAGTAAAAGGAGTACAATGTGAAGAGTTTCAAAATTTATTATCCCTTTAGCAATCAAATGTTTTAATATAAATGCAGAAATGCATAGGTCCAGCTTAAACTTAAATTCGCTATACACTGGGATCTTGTATTACTGGATTCAAGGAAAGTAGGTGTGGCAAACAGTTAATTTCATATGTCAGATTTAATCAAATAAGTGTGGATTAGTGCCAGGACACAAGGCGGGAAAAACTGATGTTCTGGGATCAATGAAAAATGTCTGTTCTCAGCGTGGAAATGGGGAACACTGGCTTCCCTGATATGCATTTGCAGAACCTGAGCTCACTCAGGCTTCAGCCCCTAGCTGTAAGGTTCCCAGACTTCAGATGGTTGGGAGTGGTGGTGATGCTGGTGGAGGTAGTATTGGAAGAAGTCCAAATATTAATCACTAACCTTAGGGGAGGACTTCCCATAGGTCAACTACTGTTCTCAGCACTTCACATGCAATAATTATTTAATTCTGAAGGGAAAAGTATCGAACCAAGACAAGAAACTACTTTTGACAGTAACTGAGAGTACTCTCTATGACTCATTGGACAGCAGGAGTAATGGGGGGACACCACCACATACCACACATGTTGATCAACATAACCTTGAGCAGGAGAGGCAGCACAAAATATGACTCACAGTACATATGCTGAAGCCAGACTATCTGCATCCAAATCCTTGCTCTGTCTTTATCAATGGATAACCCAAACAGGTTGCCTAAACTCGTCGCACCTGTTCCCTCATCCTTGAAGTAGGATAATAACAGCAAACCACTTTACAGCATTGTTGTGAGGGTTAGAAGTTTAAGTATATCTAACATCCTTAGACTCTCTGGAACATGGTATAGGTTAGTTACTATTATCTACATTTAACAGATGAGAACACTGTGAAGCTGAGATTTTTTTTAGGTATCTGCCCAAGGTTATATTGCTATTAGTTTAGACCTAGAAAGAAAATGAGGTGAAGGGGTGCAGAGCCTGAGTATTCAACAATTGTTACTATTTTATAACTGAAAATCAATGGAGGTTTCTTTAGGATCACTCTTTGATCAAACTTTCCAGCCAGCTGTGTTATAAAAGAAGTTACTAGGAGTGTTCATCTCTCCTGGCTGTGCTCAGGGCAGCTGGTGAGCATCAAGCAGGCCTGAATGAAGCATGCTCAGGAACACTTGCCAAAGCCCTGAGAAGGAATTTCCATAGGCTCACATCGTTACGCTGTGTGTGAGAGAGAGATGGAAAAGTGGTAGGAGGGCCAGGAGGTGACTGTCCCAATTTCAGCTGGGGAAGCTCTTCTCTAATTTCTAAATTGGTTCAGTCCCTGCTCTGCCCTTGCATTGGGTGGCCACACAGGAGCTCATTCACTCTCTTTACACTACCTCAAAGCCCCTGCCAGTGATCACATAGATCCTTTGTGACTCCCTTGCTGAAACAGATGGCAAAAATTACTAATAGACACAAGACAATTAGTACCAGGCCAACTGAACACACCTGTTCGCCCTAGAACGGGACCACTCTCCACACACAACAGCCAGATGTAGGAACTGGCTGCCACTGATTCCCTGCCCAGAACTCAGACCAGCTTGGCCAGTGACTTATCAGTTCCTCAAAAAGTATAATTAATGGTTTATTTCCATAATGAGAGCTGGGAATGTTGCCATACACATCTGTTCCCTGGCATTAGATTGACCTAAATCAGACCCTTCCTGACAGCAGCCCTTGGCTTCCTTTAAATGGTCCATCAGTTTGGAAGCTGAGTTCTCATGAGGTAAATCTGTAAGCAAACCATGTTTCCAGAAGATCAAGCACTTTGAGTCTTCAAGGGAGAAAGACATCTGTCTCTGTATTAGGCAAAATAATAGTCCCCAAACACATCAAACCCAAATTATTGAAACTGGTAAATGCTCTTGATTTTGAAAAGTGTCTTTGCAGATGTGAGTAAGAATCTTGAGATGAGGTCATTCTGTGTTCTCAAGATAGGACCTAAATGTAATCTCCTATATTCTGATCAAAGGCAAGTAAAGAAGATGGGACACACAGAGAAGATAATATGAAGACAGAGGCAGAGACTGAAGGGATGCAGCCATAAGCCAAGGAATGATGGAAGTTAACAACAGCAGACTTTCCCCTAATGCCTCCACAGGAAACACAGCCCCACCAATACCTTGATTTTAGCCCAGTGAAAATGATTTTGTACTTCTGAACTTCAATACTGTAAGCAAATAAATCCCTATTTTTTGAAGCCAAAAAATGTGTTTGCAAAAGCTACAAGAATATGGTCATTATCTTGTCATTTCCTAGTCCTTGGTAAAATTTCACTTGCAAAAACCAAGCAGGACAAAAGTGTGGCTCATTTAAAGATTGTTACCATGGTCTGTTCGGGTGGGAAAAGAATGAAACTGAGGCCTCTAGGAGGGGCTGGGGATTTAGCTCAGTGGCAAAAGCGCCTGCCTGGCATGTGCAAGGTCGTGAGTTTGGTTCCCGGTACCGGAGAAAAACCAAAAAAAAAAAAAAAAAAAAAATTCTGAGGCCTCTAGGAACATCGTACTGGTCAGGTGTTTGGAAACATCCTGTTTTGCATCTCATATGCATAAGTACTAAGTGCCAAGAATTGTGCTAAATGCTTTCTATTTTAGAATTTCGTATAATTATCACAATAATCCTGTGAGGTCCCATCACTATGTCATTTTAGAGATAAAGAAAACTGAGGCGTAGAAAGTCAAATGACTTATCCAAGCTCACAAAGCTTTGAAGTAACAGAGTCAGGATTTGAATTCAAGTCTGTATGACTCTAAGGTACGTGCTGAAGATCATGAGGTTGTGTGGTTGTCTTGTGCCTGTGTATTCCGATCATGTTGGACAAACAGCTTGGAAACAACCTTTATTTGACCACTTGTTGCTAAGACTGCTGAGCAAAGGGGTCCTATTATTACAAATAAAGTCTCACCAAAGATCCTTATACTGCTGCAGATTTAACTTGGTACCATTATGCTGTATTTAGAAAGTTTCCTTGGAGTCCATCCAACTCACAAGCTGGTAGCTAACCAAACCAAACTGAAAGTTAAGCAATAAGGGGACAGAGAAGAAGCATAAACAATCAATGGTGACTGAAAGCCTCTTCCCAATATCTGTCCTGAGAGGAAGCCAAGACTGCAGAAGCACTCCCCACGCTCACTTCTGAGACCTTGAAGTTATGAGTTTATTTTGGGGCTGGTTTGGAAGTAAGCACTATTGGGGTTTCATTAATTTTTTCTAAGGAGATATCTATCCTGAAAATGGATAACAAAGTGTTCTTACCTACAATCAAAACAAGAGATACATAACTAAACTTAGAGCCCCGCATTTCTCCAACAAACTTTATAGAACTTCCAGAATGCTAAAACAAACATGGCCACTGGATTTCTCATTTTTAATGGGCCACTTACTGGTCATGCCCTTATCGGAGTTTTATGTTGTCAAAGAGCAAGAGAAAAGCCTTTGTTTTCCAGCCTCACATAATGACTCAACTTTCTCTGGACCAGTAAGTGTATTCTGCGTTCACCACAATCCAAGGATGGAGGATAGAAGTGAAAAATAGTGTCTTCCATCCCTGCCCTCCTCATAGGCTGCCTTGGAGAAAATACTAACAGCATGGCCTGTCACCCCTGAAAGATTGTTGTGCTCTAACAGGGCTCTGTTGCTCTTATTCAATCCATAAATGTACAGAAAAAAAGGGGAAAAAAATCAAGAGAGAATTGTATTAAAGTAGCCCTAGATGTGAAGCAAGGAAAATGGCAAAGTATCAACTTGAATTCTATCAGGAAACAAAAATCTATTGTTTGTTTTGATACCAAATAATAAACTGAGACAGTTGAATGTGACAACAAGATAAATCAAAACACTTCACTTTTATCTCTTTGGCTTCTATCACTAGATTCCTCTTGACTGTATGGCTAGAGGATACAGTTCCAAGAAAAACTAATAAAAGGAATTTTATTTAACCACAGATGACAGAGGCGAATATTTTTACCACCTAGTTTCTGTAGCATTCTAAAGATTGTTTTAACTTAGCTGCTCTGTAAGAAAAAAAAACATATTTAATTCATGAGTAAATAATTCTCAAATTGTATTACTACTCTCCTACTATTTAAATTTAAATAAGCCTCAGCTCTCAGCATACTCAATATCACTGCAATTGCTGATATTGTTGTTTATCTGTTCCTTCTCAAAATTCTCTTTTCCAGGCTTAATGACTGTATGCTTTCACGGAATTCTCTGATGACTCATGCCCTGCCTCCTTTCCAAATTCCTAGAAAAGAGAACTTCGCTATGCATCTGATGAAGGAGGCTGTCTTCCCTTGTTTTACTGTCTTCAATGGGTAATTTCACTCACTCACAAAGCACATTTTTACCTCTAGGCCAAAACTTCCTCCAAATTCTTAGTCCCCAAATTGGAACTGTCTTCAGAAACAATTCAAATGCTTAAAATTAAAATTAGCTGCAGAAATCAAAATCAATGTGCCTGGAAGCAAACTCACCAGTTCCTCCTCCTGACTTTCTTATTTCTATTCATGGCCACTAAAGTTCAAATTTTCCCTAGATAGGTCTGATACTCCCTTCTTTATTGCCCCTAGAAACAATCTACTACCAAGGCCATCTAATTCTACACCCAACATCTTTATCACTCACTTTCTCCACTCCATTCCTGCTGACACCAGTCCTGTTTAGGCCTACATCTTATTTAATACAGTAGAGAGCTTACTAAATGTTAGGCTTTCTAATACACGACACAGTCGCTGATCTCAAGGAGCTTACATTTCCAAAGAGATTATGGAGTAGAGATGTGATTCTAGAAGAAAGATATGTATGGGCTCTAGTGGATGCTCAACATAGAAATGATCACTTCTGCCCTGGAGTAAAGGAGTCTGAATGGAGTCACACATTGACTAGTAAAACGTCACTTCCTAACTCCAGATTTAACATTCCTATCTTCACTCTAACTCCCATTCTGCTGTTCTACATTTGGTCTGGGATTCATAATTTTCATGAGCACAATCACTAACAAAGGGGAGAGGGTAAGAGGACAGACATATAATAGGAGTCTTGAAATCAAGTAAAGTAAAAGAAACAGGATACAAGTTAGGAAGGCACGGTACTAATCCAGAAAAGAGTGATGGGCAGTTGAGCTGAGTGACAGTAGGGAAGACAGACATGAATCAAGGCAGCATGCTACATGGACAAAAGAGGTCTTGGACGAATTTGGGGGACTGCACAATATGACTTCCAGGTCTCTCACACAAATAGGTAGACCTCAAGTCACTGATAGAAGAAATTCAGCAGAAAGTGTGAGATGGTGCAGAGAAGGGAAAGAGAGAAAGCAATCTTATAGACAATCAGAAGTGAAAATGAACTAAGTTACACTCCACGGAAGGGCTCTCATAAGACCACTATACTCCTCGCTAGAAGAAGTCCACTGTTACTCCAGTTTATACTAAGATATTTAGTCACTACCTCACAACCGTGTGGATTTTGTGTTGGTTTGGGGCTTATTTTGCAAGGGGAACAATATATAATATGGGATACATATTTATATGAGATTATTTACAGTAGTCACCTAAAGAATGAGGTACAAGAGAGTGCAGGAAATCTGTCCACACACTGAGACCAAGGAAACTAGCTGAGGGCCTGGATTCCACAGAAATGTCCTACATGAGTCCTGCTGAAGACCTAGAGCTCATAACAGTGCCTCCCATGAGTCCATCTGGAGGCCCAGCGCCCACAACAGTTTTCTTCTGAAGCAGAAAGAAACATTCTGCCAAATTATTCTAGTGACATCATATACTCCTATAGTCACTGAGATCTTAAGACTGTACTTTATGATTTCTTGACATTTATTTCTTCTCTTGATTCTTTGTTATTTTTTCTGGAAAACTGAACTGAAAGAATGTATGACAGAAATCATGTCCATGTTTTAAGTAAGCCTTAAACAAGTACTCCGTATATAAGCAGATAGTGCTGTAAACACGGCCTGCATGACTCTCAGAAGAAAGTTATGAAAACAGTTCTAACTAAATATTACAATACCAATATAATCAACTTAATGAAGCCTAATGGTGATGATTATTTTGATAATGATGGTAATAATTGAAGATGATGATGAGAGAGGAGGAAGAGATGGAAGAAAAAATATTAGTATGGCACTAATCATATCTTTAAGCAAGCACTAGAGAAATAGCAAAACAATGAGGGAATAATAATAAAAAAACAGAAAGTCAAAGAGCACAAAACCCTGATGATTTGAGTCTTAAGAAATCTATTACCTTTAATAGATTTAGTCCTGAAACTTTGTATTTAATCAACTAGAGTAGCATTTACTGAAAATTTGAGCTCAGAATATAGACTACACATTTCTGAGAACATAGAATTCAAAGAGAAACCCCTTACACAGGTATTAAAATGCTCTTTCCCTGATTTCTATTACAAATAATCTACTCAACCTATTTTCTCTCCTTTCTCAACTACTTTTTCTTCTCATGACTTTATTAATGCTATATCCACTACAACCTTGATCTCTTCACTCTTTTATCTCTACCCTTTTCCTGTCAGAACTCATCTATACCCTGCAACTGTTTTTCTATGCATAAAACTAAATATTTAAGGCAGCTGTAAATTTTCTGTATTTAAATTCCTATCTCCAATGAATGTCCAAGGACTTTTCACTCAAATGCCTTTATATTAGGTAAAAAATATTTTACAAGACAAAGTCATCATCAGTCTATAAACCTTCTCCCTTTTTAGACTCTCATCTTTTCAAATTCATGTTCTTCCTCTGGTTACACCAAGACTCATCCAAAGCTCGTCTGTGCCTGTTTCCATCCATTACACACGGCTATTTTCTCCTCCACCCACTTGCCCTGTTCAGACCACACTACAGAATGACTAGTAACTTCCCCAAACCAGCAATTAAGTCTGAGTCCCATCCCACTTGATGTTACCACCCCCCCAAGATGTACTCCTCAGGGACTCTTATGCTCTCCGTGTCTTGTCTACCATTTCCCTTTTCTACCATCTCCCTGGTCTACCATCTCCCTACCATTGTCCTCTCCCTTTTCATTTCCTTTGTTAGTGTCTCCTCTATAAGACCTCCGCCTGTTGAGGGCCCCAGAGTTCTGCCTTTGGCCCACCTCTTTATTCCAACTCTACTCTGTGATTCCTATTGCATCTCTAGGCATAGATTTCCTTTGTCATCACACTCATACCTCCAGTCATTTTCTTGACACCTCCTATCAGCCAGCTATTAAAGAAAACCTGGCCAAAATAGAAAGTGGATTCTACATCCACTAAGCTGACTTTTTTCAAATAGTCCCACTTAGGGCTGGGGAGATAGCTCAGTGGGACAGCACTTGCCTGGCAAGTATGAGGTTGTGAGTTCAATTCCTGGTACCCACCCCCGCCAAAAGAATGACTGTCAAACAGTCCCAGTTGGGTGAGGTTATTGACAGTTACCAAAACCTAGAAGGTGTCATGGAGACACTGGTGCTGCTGTTTGAATAAATACTGATCCTTGTCTCCCTGACACAGGAAAGGATTTATTTCTTGGTCACTTATGATATATAAAACCACATGATTCATTCTGTCCATTAGGTTTGAACAGACATGATAGGTGTCTTTTGTAGGCCAAATATGTAATTGTTCTCAATAAGAATTTGGGAGTGGAGAGACAGGAGCACAAAAAAATTGTGTAAATTTCTTCTTTCCCTTTTAAACGTCAGAAATTTTCCAGTTAGTGTCTACCCTGCCATCCCATATCTCAAAATGAGGACAATAATAAACAAAGCAAAGCCATCAGCCAACACACAAAGGGTGTGTAGTACCAGAGAGAAATAAACCCTCTGCATTTTAACCTCTGAAATTCTGGAGTACTTTGACTCGAAAAGATATCCTTAGTTACTCACTTCCTACATCTAATATTCAATTCACCAGTAAATCCTTTGATGCTATCTCCACAGTACATCATACACCCATTCACCTCTTACATCTTCACTACCATCAACCTAACCTGCATTGCTATATATTCTTGCCTGAATGGTAGCAATAGCCATCTCCATATCTTCTGTCTCCTTAAGTACATACTATGGTCTGTCTTCCATAGACCAGGCATAGAAATTTTTCTAAATTCAGATTATTCACTCCCATACTAAAAAGGATCCAATGGCTTTTTACTGTAGCTAAAATAAAATCCAAACTTCAGCCATGGCTCAAAGACTCCACATAACTTGGCTTCCTTTTATAACCTTTTATAATCTTTCTTCCTTTTATAACCTTTGAGTTCAACGAGTCCCTACTTCTCAGGTCTCTGTATTTGTGGTTCTTTAACTTTCTGTCAAGCAAGCTTCAATGCCCTATCAACTCGGATCTCTGAAATGACACTCCATTACTTCCAAGTCCCCTGCTGTAATTTACTTTGTTTCTTTTTTTTATATCATTTATATCACTATCAATAATTTATATTGTTTTCCTCCTTGTCTCCATGTACCAGACTATAAGTTGTGTGAAAGCAGAGGCTTTTGCTATTGTGATAGTTGTTGTTCACTGTTGTATGTCCAGGCTCAACAAAAGGTCCTGTCCAGTGAGAGCTAGGAGTGAACACAGAGAATTCTGCAAGTATGCCCCACATTTCTACTTCCCCAAGCTTCAGGAGTTGTACTGAAACTTCAGGGTCCATTGTGGTACTTAAATATTTGTTTTTTTGTCTTCTTTGGATCTTATATATTTATACTTAGGAAGGTATTTACATACTCTTGCAGCATACACACAAGCAGGCATACATTTACATACACACATACACACAGTACTAACCTAACAACCAATTCAGTGCTACCAATTGACTGTCTCTGCATTAGGAAGGCCCTCTAGAAGGCTCAATTTTTTTGTGCTCCTGTCTCTCCACTCCCAAACCTTCCTCTCAGGAAGGCATCTTCTTTACCTATGTTATGCTCCACCATCACCACAAATGATTGTAGCTATTTCTATCTGCGAGTGAGATACTGCCTTGGCAGGACCTAGTCATTCCTGACAAGTCCTGATTAAGTCTTTTGTCCAATAAAGCATTGTGAAGTCATTCCAGAGAAACAGCACATTGAGAAATAGCAGCTTCTGCTGGTGCCAAGAGAATCTACTCATCATTCATTTTCCATGCACTCATTAGGTAAATATATGTGGAAGCCATGCCAGGGAAGAAAAATAAATCATTTTCTCAACAAACATTATTAAGTATTGTGTGCCAGGAATTTTTCCAAAGTAGACACAACAAGTCTTGCCCACATGGACTTTAATGTCTAAGTGGCTGGGGCATGGAAAGAAGAGATTTCATAGTATGTCAAATGATGATTTTATGAAGAAAAACTAAAGGAAAGAAAGATTGTTGGGGTAGGACAGAGCTTTGTACCATCTATACATGGTATATCTCCAAAAGCCCTACAGAAGCCATGACATATCTCCATGGCCTAGAAGAAATGAGATGGCAAGCAGATAGGCATTTAGGGAAACAAAATCCCAGTAGGCAGGTGAAACAAGTACAAAAGCCTTGAGTAGTCATGGGAATTACGTGTTCAAAGAACACCGTGTGGGCTGGTATGAGTGGATCCAAGGGGACAAGGAGGAGCATCCTAGAGATGACGATAGAGACGTAGCAGAGGCCAGACTCCGCAAGGCTGTATAAAAGCTTAGGCCTGAGCTCTGCCTCTGAGCAAAAGTCACAGAAGGGTTTTGAACAGAGAAGTGTGCACGTTCCTCTTATATGTTAGGAAAAATGTTCTGGCTGTGAGGGAGCTATAGATGGGGGAGAGGAAGAAACAGGGGCACAAAAAAAATCAGAAATGTAGAAAGAGTTTAGAAAGTTGCTACTGCAATCAAGTGAGGAACGATGGGGCTTGGGGGGAATCTCATCCAGATTGCTTTCACAGCCCCTCTTCCTTTATCCTAAAGCACTGAGCCAATGCCTTGTTAAAGCATATCTCTAACTGCGTGGTAATCATTTGTTTCTTTGTCTGTTTCCCTGGCCAGAATTAGAGATCTTCAATAAGGATATGTTGTAGCTGCCTTTGTACCTTTGAAAACATATTAGGTGCAAATAAAATCGATAAACCTGAAATATTTAGAGCACAATATAAGTCAATTTACTTCTTAACAGAATAAGCGGTACAGTGAAGTTGCATTATCTTTACATATAACTTACACAAATTCAACTTTTCATATGAGAGGGGAAAAAAGAGGAGACAAAAATTTCTATTTACCGCTGAAGACTTTTCCTGCTTCCATGGACTTCACCTTCATTTCTCCTCGAAAGGGATGACTCAGAAAAAAATGCAAAGCAAGGATAACAGTGCTAAATCTTGCTATGGTACTTTCAAGGGTCCTGGATGTGGGGAAACGGGTGCTGTTTAAAAGCCTTGTTAAGGGTAAATTTGACTACAAGGTAAATTTGACTACAAGGATTTGTTTTTAGACCATGTGCCACTTTCAGCATGGAATCTCCACATAAGTGTGACACTGTTGGCCTCCACCCCAGAGGCTTCCTTACTTGGAAGGCCTGATTGGATATACACCCAAGACCCATGGACCTGGCCATTTGATCCTGGATTATTTCTGAAGTCTTCCAACTCCAAGGTCTGCATCATTAACACAATGAGTGAAGAGAGGATTCCAAGTAAGATCTACTCCATTATCAGAGTCTAAGGCACAAAAATTTAGGAATAGAACAAGATCCCCAATAGAAAAATGAGATCCTTTATTCAATCAATAGCATTATAATCCCATCTTTGAGAGCTCGTCAACAAGTAAACAATCTTTAAAATTATTTATATAAATACTAGTATAATAAGGCTGTCTTTCCAAATTGATCATTAATCTAAAATGTTACTAATACACAGTAAATAGCAAAATTACAAGCTCGAATATATTAATTATGAAGTTAATTATGATAAAATGTTCTGTGGAGCAATAAAGAATTCCAAAAGGAAGACACTTGAAAAGTAAACTTTGGTGGCCCTAAAGGGGCTCCTTTTCCTGGTATTCTTCACAAATTAGCCCCCTAGCTACTTTAACCGTGATTAAAACCACCCCTGTCCTACTGACACAGTACCATACATAGATTCTCACCCCAACTAGCCGAGTCCCAAAAACCTGTTAATACCTATTTACTTTATCTGCCTATTTTCACTCAATCCACCTTTCCATATTCTACTTTGTGAAGCTGGGGCACTCTGTGGTAGAATAAGGATAGTTCAATGTATTTTTTGATAGCCTACATCCCTAAAATGGGCCATTACTTCTTGCTCTGTTCCCATAATTTAGATGACTTAACATGACCACAAACTAATCTAGATTAATGACTCATTTTCATAGGTATGAGGAGTGTTCTATAGTATATATTTTTGTCCTTGAGAGTAGTGTCATCCATAAATTACATATGCAGTTTTAAATTTCCTAATAGCCATATTTTGAAAAATCAAACACAGGTAAAATTAATTTGATTCATACATTGTATTTAAGCTATACCCAAAATTGTGTCATTTCATTGTGTAATAAACTTGATAAATTATTCACAGCATGTTTTACTTTTGCAAAATAAAGCTCTAGCATGAATTTTACTTTCTAGTTCACTTCAATTCAGAACGGGCACATTTCAAGCACTAGATGTGGCTTGTGACCTTTACAGTAAAGCTGTGCAATGATTTTCTTCAATGGTAATATGCTGTGTTTCAGGTATATTACTAAGTCATTAGTTAATTTTTGAGAGCCTACTAAACAGCTTCTTGCTTTTTAAATAATCTTGGATGAACAGCTAGTGAGGAAATAGATCACCATAACTATGAACTAGGGCTCTGGAACCAAACTGTGGGCTTTAAATTCCTAACTAGCTATACAGCCTTGGGCAAGCTACCTTGTGCTTTGTATTTCTCTCCCGTCCTTTTGCCACTGACAGCATAATGTCAGCCTCCTAGAGTCTGTGTGAGTTCAGACTCTAGTAGAATACTGCTTAACACATCATAAGCTCTCAGTCAATGTTGACTACTCATTCCCTAAAATTAAAGTTTTATGGCTGTGAGGACCAAATAGAACCTGAGGTAATTCCAGAGTGGTATAGGCAGCCATCTTGCTAAAGCTCAAACTCAAGCAGCCCACGGACTGTTGAGTTGTCATGGTTGATTCTGCTGGAAACTGCCTTGCCAGTTTCCTTCAGTGTAAGGACTCTGTCTTCCTGCCCCTCTCCCCACCCGCCATTCCCACCGATACTCTGGGATGTTCCCTATTCATGGCTCTGGAGAAGAACTGGACAGAACAGTGAATGAATAAATAACTGGATCAGAATCTACAGAAATTGGAAAACCAGTTGCCAAAGTCACAGCCCCAAGACCCACCCAGGCATACTCAGAAGTGTGCTTTGCTAATCTCCCAGGTGTCTCTCAAGCCAATCAAATTGAAAATCAAGTTTGATTTGGGTCTCTGAAGAACAACTTACAAAGCACTGACTTGACATATCTCATTGACCTTGAAAACTGAGATTATAGGGCACATCTTGCTACAGAGATTCAAGCAAATCCCAGTTCCAGTTCCTGCTTATTTCTATGCTTTTTATTCCCTTGTCTGCCTGTATAGAAAAGGATTTTCTAGAACCCTCCAAGCATGAAAGCAAAACTACTTTCTAGGACATCTGCACATGGATGGAGATCCCCTCCAGATATGGCCCTGCTGTATTTGGATCAAGAGCCAACAGATCAAGGATTTAAAAACATTTCTTTAGTAGACATGTATTGACAATCAATGTGAAATAAATCACACACACACACACACACACACACACACACACACACACACATAAGGCACTGTCATAGTGAGAACTTTCCAGATTGATTTGGAAAGACTCAGGTCCCTAATGACAGTGGCTCTACCATCTTCTTGTTGCTAAGAGGGACTGTGGGTGCCAATTAAAGTTGGACACAAGACATTGAATCTGTCCCTTCCTTCTATGGCCACCAGGTTTCTGATAATGCCTTCATTCCTTGGTAATTAACTCAGAAATTAAATGAAGTGTGTGCTTATGGTCTCTTCTTGCCAATCCATATCCCACTCAGAATACTAGAATATCAATTAAGAGTACATTTCCCCAAAAGACAAGTTCTCTCAGGAAGTGGACCAGCCATCTCAGGCTAAATCCAGGACAATATTTTAAAGGCAGAATTTAAGACTAGGAAAGTCACTTGATGATATCTATAAAGGAGAGGGCCAACAACAATCAAAAACTAGAAAAAAAAATCAACTTTCTATAAGTTCATAAACGAAACCACTCTACTTTAAGTTGCTGTAAATCAAGAAACTAATTAAAATGAGATAGAAGTCTACACATTCACATACAAGTTGGGAAAGTAAGGAAGTTACAGGAAAAAGGAGGTAAAGTTCTAAACTAAGAATTCACTGCCTAAACTAGTATTTAGCTATTGGGATTTCAAATGCAGGCAACCCAAAATTTCAAATCACAATTTCTTTTGAAGAACCTGTCATTTCTTTATGGATCTGCAATCAATTCACTACACTTTACAAGCAGGATCCACATTATATCTTCAACCTAAACTTCTGTCCCTCTCAAATGCTTGTTTATTGACAATAACATGAATTTTCTCATTTCTGTAGATATGGTTTTGACTGTGACTTTTCATGGAGTATTCCTTAGCTATCTCTTCTGGCTTTCAAAATCATGGCCAATTTTCAACTCTCAGTTCCATTAACTGTTCTCTAAGCAAAATATGTTGCCCTTCCTCTTGACCAATAACTTCTTATCCAAAGAAAACATGCATTTGGAAAAGTGAGCATGTATTCTCTACCTATACCATGAGATAAGCTCCCTAGAACCCACTCTCTTGACCCTCCTCACTGAAGCAATAACTGATTTCTTACACCAGAGATAAATTTAGTTCGTTTTAAACTTTGTATGAAACAAAAACTATGACATGTATTCTCTTCTCTCTGGCTTACCTTATTCAGTGTTATGTTTGTCAGACTGATCTATGTTGTTGTACATAGTTCATTCATTTTTATTGTTGTATGACATTCCATTTTGTGACTACAGTCCAGTCTACTTATGTTATTGCTCACGGCCATTTGGGTTGCTTCCAGTCTGAGACTATTTTAAGTAATGCACTTATGAACATATTTGTACACACTGAATTATATGCATATGCATGCATTTCTGCTGGCACATTCCTAGGGGTAGAATCACAGGGTATGCTTATGATCAGCTTTAGTAGTTGTCAGAGCACTTTCCAAAATATTTGTACCAGTTTTCACATAATTTTTATGCCAGGCCCAATGTATGAGTGTTCCAGCGACTTCTCATCCCAACACTTGATTTCTGCAACACTTACCCTCACAGTCTTGTTTATGTAACCATGCTAGTAAGTGTGTCCTCGCATTCCACTGTGTTTTAGCTGCATTTCCCTCATGACTGATGCAGGTGAATGTCTTTTCACACATCCATTTTGCATTTGGATACATTTACTTTTGAAGTTACTGTCTAAACTATTTGTCTCTTGTTCAATATTAAAAGTTGATTGTTTTTCTAATTGATTAATAAGAGTTCATGATATAGCATGTATCACAGAGCTCTGTGGCTCTTGTATGTTTTAAATGTATTCTCTCACTTTGGAATTGACTTCATATTCCTCATACTCTCCAAGGGTGCCCTTAATATGCTTAATTATAATGTGGTTTCAGTTTTCACTCCTTTCCTTTGTGCTTGGAACTTTTATGCTGCTTGAGAATTTTTTCTTTGTTTTCTTCTAAATGCTCTATTATTTTATCTTCTAGATTTAAATGTAAAATTGGTTTGTATGAATGCTATGAGGCTGAAGTCAATATTCATTTATTTTATAAAGTGCAAATGAGTGAGAACTATACATTAATGATTATATTTTCTGTCATACAGGACTACTTTTTATATAAATCAAGTTTGTGTAAGTGTGAGAGCCATTTTCTGGACTCTGTTGTATGGCTGTATGCTGCTAATGAGACAGTTAAGTTGGATTGTTAACTTGATTGGCTTGAGGGGAACCCAGGAGATCATAAAGCATATTTCTGGTCATATCTGGGTAAGCCATGGGGGAATACGTTATATTCTATGTTTCCTGTCTCCTTCTGTTCTGGCACTGCTCCTCGCTTTGCTTCCCAGCTACCATGAACTGCACAGCTTTGCTCCACCTCCCCCTTCTACCCTGATGTTCCTGCCTTGGAGCCAGCCAACCACGGATAGAGTCCTTTGCAGCCATGAGCCAAATTAACTTCTCCTCTAAATTGTGGGCAATGTGTGTTTTGTCCCAGCAATAGGAAAGCTGACCAATACAGCCACTTTAATGCTCACATCTTGGATGAGTTCCCTAGGAATTCTCCTTGAAAAGAAGTACCATTTACAAATCTAGTTTTTTTCTGAAAATTTTCCTTAGTAAATATTTTTACCACATTCAAGGCTTCTTAAAATCCTTAGGACCCTTGAATTCCACTTATCCTTTTCTTGAATTTTTTGTTATTTTTGCCATATAAAAAAATTCCACGTAAGAGACATCGTGCATTGTCAGGTGTGGTGGCTCAAGCCTGTAATCCCAGCACTTGGGAGGCTGAGGCAGAGGAAAACCACTGTGAGTTCAAGGCCAGCCTGGGCTACAAACTGAGTTCAAGGCAATCCTGAACTGCACAGTGAGATGCTATCTCAGAACAACCAGAGAGAGAGAGAAAGGGAGAGAGAGAGACAGAAGGTGATGTCTGACCTTGTATGTCTGATTTATTTCACATAACATTCTGTTACTTTGCTTCTACTACTAGTTTATCTTAGATTATTGAAAAGAAAGTTTTGTGTTATATATTTGTTCCTTTTTTAAAAAGAATCTTTTTGGTTTCTATTTTGTACTCTGAGGAACTGCTTTAAAGATAACAATACACAATGTATTAACTATCATTCTATTATTATTTTGTCATAAAATTTTGTTTTATTTTTTCATAAATTCCACACAAATTTAAACTCTTTAAGATATTCCAAATTTTATAATGTAAAAAATTATTTGGATTTAACAACCAATTACTCTTCATTCCCTGTGATTCCATGTTTCCTTCTATCTACAGAACTTACTTTAGGGGCCAGGGATATAACTCAGTGGCATAGTGCCTGCCTGGCAAGTGCAAGATCCTGAGTTCGAGTCCCCTTGCCAAAAAAAAAAAAAAAAAAAAAAAGAACTTCCTCTAGTATTTCTTTTAAGGAAAGTAGTCCAGTAATAAGCTTTTTCACTGCTTACAAATTTCTACTAGAACAAGCAATTTCTTATATGGAGCATGGAGCATTTTCAATTTGGTGTCTTGTTGTCTTCCATCTTTCATCCTGAGAGGTCAGCTTGAAGTTGGACAGTAACTTCTTTGGAGGAAATGCACCTTCTTTCTCTGGTTGCTTTTCAAAATTTCTGCCTATATTTTATTTTCAGCTGCTGTACTATAAAATATTCTGTTAAACTTATCCTATTCACTCTTCTTGGCAATTCTTTATCAGTGGTTTGATGATCTTTTTCTATTTTAAAAAATCTCAGTAAATTTTTCTTCAACTATTGTTCCTTTTTTCTTTTACTCTAGTCCTATGATCCCAATTTAATATCTATCCATCTGTTCATGGCACTATATCTCTTTTCTTCTCTTTTATCAAGTTTTTATCTTTCTCTTCACCCCACTGTGTGAATTTTCTTCTGATCTGTCTTCTCAATAATAATCTTCTCTTTGCCTGTGTCCTATGCTCTTTAGCATACTTACTTGGTTCTTAATTTCAGAACCAAGAATAGTGTTTTCTATTCTGGAATTTCAGTGTAATACTTTTATCTAGACATTAGTCTCAGCCAAAATTCTCTATTTTACTGAGACTATTTATTAAAGTTATTTTATAGCCCATTTTTGGTAATGCTAACACATGGCTTTCCTACAGATTTGTCTCTGATGTCAGGGTTTTTTGGTTTTCGTTTTGGTTTTGACTTCAGTTTTTGGTACTTGGCCTTATCTCCTGGTATACTGGATATAGTTAATTAACTGCCAGACTTTGTGTATAAAAACAAACAAACAAATGATCTGAGATTCTGGACAGAACTTAGCAGGGCGGGATATAGCTCAGTGGCACAAGTGCCTGCCTAGCAAGTGCAAGGTCCTGAGTTCAATGCCCGGTACCAAAAACAAAAACAAAAACAAAAAAGGAGTTAGGAATAGTGGTAAATTATCTTAGTTCATTCCCAAACGAAACTAATTCAGAGTTGTGCTGCACACTGCAGGGCTTTGTCTATTTCTGTTAGCTCTTCTTATCCCTACATTGTACCAAATTAAAACCTGGGGTATTTATTAGGATCTTCTGCCTTGCATAAATCTGAACTCAATCTGTCTCCCCAAGGCCACGAGATTATTGAATGTTCCATTCAAGTTCTCAAGTACTTTGACACCTTCTGCTTAACTTTTTGGAAGATATCTTATAGGGAAAATATTTTGTGCCAAGTACTGGTTCCACTTCTTTACACTTTCCTTTTCTTCTCTTTTCATCCTCTCCGCTTTCTGTGTATCTTTGATGACTTCAACCTGACAGTTTTTATGTTTTTCTATTTGTTCTTAATGATAGTCATTCAGATACAGACTTATCCACCCTAACTATAATTCTGTCACAGTATGTTAAACATCATTCCAATTTAACACCTTTTAGACTTTATCAAATTACTGTAATTATTCTCAACTCATTTGCCAATTTTTCTAACTGGTCTGTGGGCCCCTTGAAGGAAGGAAACTATGCCATATTAATTTCATACCCCTGTGCCTAAGCACAATGGTTAACACGTATGAGATATATAATACACATTGGCTAAAAGGAATTAAATTAAAATGGGAGGATACGCAGTGAGCATATTACCAAGGTAAATATATCTCTCTAGCTTTGTGATACTGTGTGCAATGAAATGTTCTCATAAAATCATGCAGATATAATAATTTTCAGCCTATGTTTCAACATCTTTTTTCCTTGAATTTTTGTACTCTTTTTCTTTTATTATTAGTGCCTATTAATTTTATAAAATATTGGGCTTTAATGCATATGTTTTATTATGACCATCCCCCATCGCCTTACCTTATTCTTTTCCTTTAGTATAGCTATAGTTTCCCTTCTACTTTCATGTTATCTTTTTGCATTCCTCATATTAGGGGAAATGTGATTGCCTTTCTGAGTCTGGTTTATTCCACTAAGCATGACGATCTCCAGTTCCCTCCACTGTCTTGAAAATGACCTAATTTTGTTCTTCTTTCCTACTGAATAATACTCCAGTGTGTATATATGCTACATTTACCTATTCATCTGCTGATGGGCACCTAGGCTGATTCCATATCTTGTCTATTGTACACTGTGCTGCAGTAAACATGGCTATTGAGGTATCCCTGTAATTTGTGCTTTAATTCCTTAGGGTATATATCAAGGAGTGGTATAGCTGGATCAAGTAGTCACTTTGTTTTTAGATTTTTGAGGAACCTCTACACTGATTTCCACAGTAACTGTACTAATTCACATTTCCACCAAGAGTGCAGCAGGATTGCTTTCTTCCCCACACTTTCAACAACAATTTTCTTTTATTCTTGATGACAGCCATTCTGACTGAAATGAGATGAAATCTCCGTGTAGTTTTGACTTGCATTTCCCTAATGGTTAAAGATGTTGAGCATTTGTTCTATACTTACTGGCTATTTGTACTTTTTTGAGGAGTACCTGTTTAATTCATTTGCCATTCATCGATTGGGTTATTTGATTTTTCAGTGGTTTTTATGAGTTCTTTATATATTCTAGATATTAGTCCCCTGTCAGAAAGGTAGTGGGCAAGGGTTCCTTCCATTCTGAGGCTGTCTCTTCATTCTTTAGTTGTTTCCCTTCCTCTGCAGAGACTTTTAAATTGATGTAATACCATTTATTAATTCTTGCTATTATTTCCTGTGCTGCTGGAGTCCTGTTCAGTAACTCTTTGCCCTTGCTTGTGTCTTTAAGTGTTTACCTGTATTGTCTTTAATTGTTTGAAAGTTTCAGGCCTTATATCTATGTCTTTGATCCATTTTGAATTGATTTATACAGAGTGAGAGATATAGGCCTAGTTTAAATCTTCTACATATGGATATCCTCCTTTCGCAGTACTATTGTTAGAGACTATCTTTTCTCCAGTGTATATATTTGGCTACTTTACACAGTATCAGATGGCTGTAGTAGCTGGGTTTGTTTTTGTATCTTCTATTTTGTGCCAATTGTCAGTGTATCTATTTTTGTGTATCATGCTGTTTGTGTTATTAAGGCTTTGTAGTATAACTTGAAACTAGGTATGGTGATACCTTCAGTGTTGTTCTTTTTGTGTAGGATTATTTTGGCTATTCTGGGTCTTTTGTACTTCTACATGAATTTTAAAATTGTTTTTCCTTGTTCTGTCAAGGATGTCATTGGTATTTTCATGGGAACTGGATTAAATCTGTACATTTGACAGATATGTATTTGAATATGTACTAAATCTGTAAATATTCATTTAATAATATTATTTCTGTCAGTCAATGAACACAGGAATTCTTTTTGTCTTCTAGTATCTTCTTCCATTTCTTTCTTGTTCTAAAATTTTCATTGTAGAGGAAATATTTAGCCTCTTTCATTAAATTGAACACTAGTTTTTTAAAGCTATTGTGAAAGGAATTATTTTCCTGATTTTTTTTTCTCTTCTTGTCCATTATTGGTGTATAGGAAAACTATTGACTCTCAAACGTTGATTTTACATCCTGCTACTTTGATCAATTTATTTATTAGTTCTAAAAATCTTTTGATGTAGTCCTTAGTGTCCTCTAAAAATATAAATAATGAATTTGACTCTTTTCTTTCCTATTTGAATCCGTTTTATTTCTTTCTTCTGCCTTCTTGCTCTATCTCAGGTTTTGAATATTGTATTTATCTCCAACACTTAGCACAATATCTGTTATACAGAATTATCTAGTACATATTTGTTTAATAAGTTAGTTTACTCATCAAGTAATTAAATGATCTCAGACTTTGCATCTTTTTCAAACTTCTTTAAATTGTCTAAAAGGCCATCATAACATCAAATTTTACTTCCCACTTATAGAGAAACAGAAAAACAAAATTGATGACAATCTTGGTAGAAAAGTCTCAACGTATTTATCCTGAAAAATTCAGTAGTTTCCTGTGCATTGGTAGGCTTTTCTAGTCATCAAATGGAAATTTATTAATTAAGAATAATCTGTTACAGTGCTAGACCTTTGGGCTAAGATGAAGGTATTTGCAGTTTTTCTGTCTTTAAAAATCATAAAATAACCAAAATAAATATTTTAGCTACTATATAGAATGTAAGAAAAATTTTTTATAACATTACTGTGTATATGCATGAGTACATGTGCGTGTGTGTGTGTGTGTGTTGTTGGCAATTAAACACAGAGCCTTATGCATGCTAATCAAATGCTCTACCACTGAACTAAAATCGCCACTTTTAATCATACATTTTAAGTTCCAGGGGGAACAAAGGAATTTCCTATTTACTCATCAACAACCTAGAAAGGAGAGGCCTAAAGTGGGTGAAGAATGAATATATCTAGGCCTATGAAAACAGTCTTTTATAATAGTCTTTTTACCTTCACTTTCCAGTACAGCAGTCGTGATATAAGCCTTAGACATGTGGTTGTGTTTTGCTTGATCTGTGTTAGGGTACATCCCTGTGATGTTCTCATGTATTCTGACATTTCTAAAAGATGCTACATGTGAGATACTGAGACTGGGGTAATAAAATTCTGTAAGGACTGGAAGAACTAAAACCCTTTTAAGGGAATAGGGAGTAAGTTGTTGTTGATATAGAAGTAACCAGTTCCAAGCTGACACCTGAATGGGAGGCTTCTCATAAGGGATTAGTAGAATAAGAAATGAAGTTGCAAATGTGTAATTTATATACTCTTGAGGTCTGTTGATTCTCAGTGGGAACGAGGAATTTGAAGTGGGAAAGGATTTTAGGGTTTTATATGTTTTACAGGGTAAATCTCATTTATACTATGTTGAGTTGGTTTATACTACATTATCTGGTTTATTGGCAATGGCAAAAAGTGTCAAGGAAGCATGGAAATAGGAATATATACAGCCTATAAGAGTGTAAATTTATCCACAGTTATGTAGAGCAATTTGGCAACAGTAGGTGAAATTAAAGCTACACCCAGTTTATGACTCATCAGCAATTTCACTTCTAGGTATATGTCCTAGGTAAACTCTAGCACAAGTGTGGATTAAAAATATGCGAGGGTATTTATTACAGTCTTCACTTCAAAATGAAAACTGAAAATAAAAAATGTATGGCCACATTAGAATGGGCAGGAAAAAGTGAAATAAATTATGGAGCACTAAATAACAGTTAACAGGAATGAATGAAATCTGCTTGAATTGGCACAGATCTTGAAAAAGTTATGTCAAAAAGTAAGTTTACAAATATTTGTGTAGTATGATACCATTTATGAAAATTTCAAGCACAGTATATAACATATAATGCTTATGTGTGTATATACACACAACCAGATTTTAAAACACAGACTAGAAAACTACACTGCAATTTGAACATAATTGTTCCCCATGACGTCAGAATTTTTCTCAGTATTACAAATCTATCTGAGCTGGCATAATGATCAAACTTCTTTGCTGTCGTCATTTCCCTAGGGGTAGCGCAAAGCTTCTCTCAAGCTCTGAAATGGGTCTAGGACAGCGATGGTGAACCTTTTAGAGCTTTCAGTGAGAACAAATAGTTGGCTGTGGCGCTTCGGCCATAGGTTTGTTTCCACTGGTCTGGGGCAAAATTTATGCAATGAAGGTCTGAGGAGGGTTACTCTAGAGGTGCTGAAAACTGTTAGAGGGACAGAGATATGATAAATAGACGTGAACTGGGCCAGGAATTTTCCTGGATCTCTACTCTTGATTTTCCTGTTAGGCCTCTTTTCACTGACTTCTTTGTATTTAATGCACTTTCAAGAGAGCCATCTCACCAGTCTTTACATTTAGAGACTTTGCGATTCCTCCCTTCCCTCTATCCCTTCTGGTTCATGGTTTGGTCACTCTAAGATGATCCTGGGCCAATTCTCTCCTACCTCAAAGCCCAGAGGCCAAGTGATAAAGAAATTATTTCAACCTGTCTGACACTTAGGCAATAAGTCAGTTCACAGGACAAGAAGATCAGTCAGACCGTGAAGCCTTCAAAGTCACTTTCGGTCCAGCACATCCTCTCTAGCGAAGAAGAGTTTCTTCCGAGCCTGGCACCTGCTCTGCGCACATTGCTCAGCATCCTATGCTGAACACCGACCACCTTGAGAACGCATGGCTACCTTCTCGACCCTTCTCTGACTCAAGCATTCCTCCACTGACATCTAAAGCACTTTTACTATCCTTAAATGTAGAAAGCCTTTTCTTCACTTATAATGGGAAATTATAAAGGTTGAGGGCTACTTTCTGTGAACACTTTCAACCAAGGCAGTGAACTTAGAGTAAGACAGACAACACTACTTTTATCTGATGGAAGTAAAACATTTTAATGACACTTGAAAGATATAAATATCCTTGGTGCAGGGCTGACAAGTCATCTGTCTCAGATTTCTTTTCCTGCTAATAGCCTATAAACGCTGGACTGTTTACACCTTGGGGACCAATTAAGGAACTCTTACCCACCACACTCACTGCTAATGGATCAGCAATGGAACCGCAACTTATTTTGCCCCAGCCACATAAACACTCACAGCGAGGCAAGAAATTTTAATCTTCACCAAAATTACCTGGACACATGCCCTAGGCATGAAGGTTCTATTTTCCTTTACGAGAGTCAATGATTCACTTGAAGTCAAAGATATAACCATTTTCCTATCCTTCAAATACTAAGTTCTCTCATTTTTTATTATAGATTCCAATGTGCTTAGAGTAGGGTACATTAGCTAGGGCTCCATAGATTCACAAAGCTTCTCCATGTGTGCAGAAAAATCAATGGATGCCTACAAACGTTTTAGAAGTCCCTAAACATCAAACACCAATCTTCCTTTAAAATCATATAGGCTTTGACTACATCAGCATCTACCTTGTTCCAATGTCAAGTCAACAGAGTTTGATGTGCGAAACCCACAAGGCCCTGGATTTGCTCATTACTGAGCTGTCCTATCAGAGACAGGAGGCCCAATTCTACCGCTGTCCCCATTTCTGGTGGAAAAACCCAGGGGGCATTCATGAGGTATGGCCTTCCATGTAACCCCTAGGTGGCAGGCACTTCTACTCTGTAACATAGGCCCACTAAGGTCCAGAGTTTGGGGGTGATTGTCACAGATATACTCTCCTTTCAAAAGATTAACATGAGTGTGAACTTCAGTTTTCTGAGACTGAGCCAAGACAGGTCTTCCTTCATCCTAAAGACTGAATATTTGTGCACCCCATTCACATAGTGAAGCCTTAATCTCCACTGTGATGATATCTGAATGTGGGACTCTTGGCAGGTAATTAGGACATTAGGATGAATTCCTCATGAATGGCATTAGTACCCTATGTAAAAAAAGGTGAGAGAGATGAGAGAGTTGGTCTCTGCTGTCTCTCATGCAAGGATACAATGAAGAGGCCATCTGCAAAACAGGAAGTGGCATCTCACCAGACCAGATCTTCTGGTACTTTCACTTTGGACTTCATTAGGATAATGGGCATTCTATTACGCTTTAACCAGTAAATTCTAATATGGTAATTAACCAGCCAACATATTTACTGATAAGCTTTTCATAGAAAGAAACCTGACAACTAGCAGTGTTAATCAGAGTCCCAATTTTCAAATTCTCTTTCAGACATGCTTTTTTGCCTATAGGAACTAAAAGCTGGCAAAAATCTGAAAGTAGCCCACTCTCAAAGCTATTTCCATAAAACCTCCTGTATGGTAAACACTTGGAGGTGAAAACCAGTTTGAAGCTTTTGTTTTATTTTTTTATATAAGCTTTCTCTTAACCTTAAATTTCTTTCACAAGAAACTGCAATGGTGGAAGCATTGCCTACTTCTTTGTCCATCTTAAGGCAGAATTGTCTCATTCACTATACAAGATCATGTTTTCATGAATCAGTACCTTATAATATAGGGGGAAGATTAGTGGCTGTGCCCAGTTCCAGTAAGAGTGCCTCCAACACTTAATCTTCTCTAGCAAAATGATCTTCATTCCAAATCCTTCAGAACTGGTGTTCCCAAAGTTACTTTTTCTTGGATCTTATTCTCTTTCTCTTTAGCACTCACATATGTAGCATGTGGTCAAACCTACCTTAGCTCACCAATCCAACAGCCAAACACAATCAATTCACCACACACTATTATACTTAATAAATGGTAGCCACAGTGGATGGCTTGGGGACGCAAAGATGAATAAAATATTATCTCTCTATATTTTGATGCCTTTGGTTGCCCCCTTGGTTCTCCATCATAAGTATCTGATCTCCTAGTTAAAGTAATGTGGTTTGGATGAATTCTCGCCAGGAAAGAAACATAGTTAGCCAGAAATAGTAAATGGAGATGCTCACTATATTCCAGTTCATGCTGGTCTCCCTTCTGAAAGTCTGTGATATGAATTTCTACATAGGACTGATTCTGCCATGTGATAATAGTATTCTTTATGATTGGATGCTTCAAATGCTTTGTGTATGTAAATGCTTTCTCACCAGCTGCCCCTCTAGCTTTTGTAAATCCTTTGTGCAATAAACATACAAAACAGATAAGATGGCAAGCTGTTTTGAAAGGGAAAAATCCTCTCATATAATTGCTAAAAATGCATGACATTGAACAAATACCTTAAATTAAATTGAACTCAACCAAATTTACATTCTTCTAGACATTCTTTGGTGCCTTAAAGTTACAAATCTGTGAAGTTTGTCTTTTGTTTGCTAAGCACATAAATACAGCTCTAACGTTTTAGTGTTCTGCAACTGTGACTTTTAAATTGTATTATGATAAATAGATGCTGAGCCCATCAAACTCAAGTTAGTAAAGTTATGTAGAGCTCATTGATTAGGAGAAAGGATAATATAAGCACACAACACAAATTAAAGAAATATTGCATAAAGAAATGCATTGTAATACAAAGCAACTCAAAACTATGAAATATTTTTAGCAGGGTTTCTTATATGTACTTTATTTAATGAATATTTAATAAGGAAAGTTTGGAATTAACTCAGCAGATGTTGTTTTAACATTAGTTTTCTTATATCTTTTGCTTCCCTTCTACTGATTCTGTTGTTTCTAAATTTCAAAGTGATTAAGTCTGTCTGATTCAATAGCAACACAAAATGATTACCCTTGACTGGTGAACTCTCCACAACAATGGTACTTTCAGTTCTCAATTCATCCTCCTTCAACGCTGAGCCCTGCTGATGACACCACATACCTGGAAATGTCCTACTTTCTTGGTTTTCATGACAGCACTTTCTTTCATTTTTCTCTAATTTTTCCAAGGTATATCCTTCTTTAAATATAGTTACTCTTTGGGTCTTTTTAAAAAATATATTATTCTTCTTTTGATGTGCTTTCTTACTTGATTTCATCAATT
This sequence comes from Chinchilla lanigera, assembly GCF_000276665.1. Classification (NCBI taxonomy): domain Eukaryota; kingdom Metazoa; phylum Chordata; class Mammalia; order Rodentia; family Chinchillidae; genus Chinchilla; species Chinchilla lanigera. The sequence goes on along the minus strand of NW_004955438.1, from coordinate 2,504,967 downwards.
CTAATTAAATTACAGTCCTTATATTCTAGTTATAGTTACATGTCTAGCTATCTAAACTTGACTCTGATCTCCAGGTAATACAGGTACTTCCAACTCAACACAGCACGACAGCAATTTCCCCTTTAAATCTACCTCTCCTCTACCATCTCTACTTTTGATTAATGTCATCAGACCCAGGAATTTATGGTGTCTCCCTGCCCTTACTGCAAACACCATATAGTTGAGAAGTCTTCTGATTGTTCCTTTCTGGTCTCATTCCCAATTTCGACCACCTACAAAATAAAACCAACATGCTAAACCTAATCTGGCACATGCACACATCCTAAACCTAATCTTTCAGTACTCCAGCAATACTGAGCTCTATTTCTATGAAATGTGCTAGCATACAGAAAATGCTTCGGAGAGTCCTGGACATGTGGTAAGCACTCAGTAAATGTAAGCTCCTATTACAACTGCTACCACCAAAACTACCACTCTTACTTTCTTTATTTTTATTATCAGCTTCCCATGCTGAGGTATCTCACATTTGTGTGTCCTCACTAATGTTATTCTTTCTCCCTCAAATGGTTATTTTTGCCTAACTCCTCACATTTACAGAAAGAAAGAGAGAAAGAGAGAAAAGAAAGAAAGAAAGAAAGAAAGAAAGAAAGAAAGAAAGAAAGAAAGAAAGAAAAGAAGAGAGAAAAACTGTTCATGTTCTTTCTCTTTAGTAAACCATGGATAATATCTCAGATCATGCTAAGTGCCACTATTTGAGGCCTCTGTATAAACCTGTGAAAACCTTGTTCTACACATGTAGCTTAATAATTATAATTATCAGGTATAATCTTCCACTTCAACTAAAGCAAAATTCAGCAAACTATATCTTCTTGGGCCAAGTCCAGCCCACTTCCTGCGCTTCTAAATAAAGTTACATTAAAATACAGACATACCCATTTGTTTGTATATTTTCTATGGCTGCCTCCATGTCAAAAGGGCAAAATTTGGTGGTTGCTTCAGATACAATACAGCCCACAAAAAACCAAAGCTTTTTACTATCTAGTCCGAAGTTTCTCACCGTCAGCAATACAGATCTGGAGCTCGGTAATTCTTTATCATAAAAGGTCTGCCCTCTGCACAGTACAGTGTAAGGTACAGCAACATTCTTGGCCTCCACCCACCTGTAGTGCCCCCTACCCTCTGCCTCTCCTTATCCTTTTACTCCCGTCCAACTACCCACTCCACATCAGTTTTAACAACCAAAAAAAATTCCAAGAATTGTCAGATGTTCCCCGGGGTCAAAATTATCCTCAACTGAGAACCACTAACCTGACTAACTCTTTACTGAATAAGTTGGCAGCCCTTCAACCATAGGATCTTTCAAAGGAAGAAACTGTACAGTTCACTCGGCATTCCAAACACCTTGCTAGAACACAAGAGTTCATTAAATCTGCCATTTAAAGGTAATTGGAAGAGTCTAAGACATTGCAAAGCAGTTCAAACTTCATGAGAATTTTAGACTTGAATAGGAGATAGGTGATTGTCAAACCAGTACCCAATTTTATAACTAAATGTTTCCTTCAACATTTTACACATTACTCATCAGAATTGTTTCATTAATATCTATGAGGAAAAGTTATGCTAAAAAATAATCTTCATCACAACCTATTTAATTGCTAGGAATTTAAAAAATAGGAAATTACTTCATTCATTTTTCATATATGCACAGACATTTATGCAGGAATAAAAATTTTTTACTAAGTTTATAAAGAAGAAATTATTCTCATTTGGCAGATGTGATAATTTTAATTGCGGTCAAAATGCAATATGAAGAAATAGCAACTTTCTCACGGTTAGTTGAGAAATTCATTTGTGGGATATAAATTACTTTCCACTTTCTTTAATAAACCTATAGTATATTGAGCATTGTTGGAACCACAAAAATGGCTCTTCTTTCAAAGGAAATATATGCAAGCCAGGAAAGCTAACAGATGACTAGAAGATGGTAAGGACCAAATGAATGAAGACAATAGCTAATATTTATTGAGCACTCACTATGCATCAGACTCAATTAAAAGTCTTACTGTATCATTTCACCTGACCCTTATAAAAGCTCTGTGTGGTGGTATTATTCAGATACCTGTTTTATAGATGGATAAAGTAAGTTTTACTTGTGTGTTTATTTTTTGGTACCAGGAACTGAATTCAGGACCTCATGCTTGCCAGGCAGGCACTACGCTGCTGAGCTACATCCCCAGTCCAAGAAAATGAGTTTTGGAGAAGAAAAATGACTTGCCCAAGGCATATAGATAGAAGGTAACAAACCAAAATTTGAGGGGCTGAGTGTGGGCCGGACTCATACCACCGCGATTCCCAGCCGAAAAGCGCACACAGAGCCAGGTAGGCCGCACCCAATCCCGGAGGCCAGGACGCGAGAACA
>NW_004955438.1:2464494-2496043 GCF_000276665.1 Chinchilla lanigera | reverse complement strand
AAAAAAAAAAAAAAAAACAAAAAAAAAAAACAAAATTTGAATTTGACCATCTACTTTCAAAGTCTTAATTCACATTTTATTATATAAGTGTATTTGGAATTCAGAAATAAGAAAAATCTACTGTCAGTGCAGTGACCAGCCAAGCAGGGCAGTCAGAGATGTAGGAGACAGAAGAAACGGAGAAATGCTTCAGTAGAAGAACCAAAGAGATAAGTTTAGGAGGCAAAGAATCAAAATATACTGTTATAAATAATTTCCTATTATGACTCTGGTTCAGCACAGAAAGGATGTGTGAGGAAGAGGCAGCAAAGCAGAACTCAGTCTGTATAAGATAAGGTAGGAGGCCGAAGATGTGCTCCAGGGGGCACCAAGTATTTCCAAAGAACAGCACCAAGAGCCCAAGGGGGGGGGCAGAACGCAGAGAGAGGCAGCAGAATGGAAGCGAGAGCACTTAGGCACCTCAACACGCAAGGCAGAGCGAGCGGGGCAGTGAGGGAGCCAGAGAGGAAAGGACAGAAATATGTGAGGGATAAGGGGGAACTCACAAGGGGGTTTTGCAACAGATTTGATGAGGGAAAGAGAAAGACGGGGGATGAGACCAAAAATTTGATCTTTTTGACAGGATCAAAAAAGATCACAGCTCACGCTGAGGTTCCCATCCTGAGCGATAGGTGAGGCTGAAAGTGCTCCAAACCCACTGGATTATAGATAACCCTGAGACTGTTCTCACACTCGCTACGTGTGCCCACCTCTCTTTGAGAACCAGACACCAGCCATCATAGGCCAGCTTCCTCAGTTTTTTCCTTTCGGTCCTTGTAACCATTCTGTTTGGTCTTCTTCTCAACCTCCTTCTGGAAAGCAGCATTCTTTCTCTTCCTAAGTTCAAGAAGTTCCAAGTCAAGGGAGGGATTTTGTAGAAGGATAGCACAGAGAAGCACACCTTTCTGTAGGAAACACACAGGAGTCACAGGTTCAAGAGAAAAGTTCTAGAGCAATACATCACCATAACCAGCTAGAAAACATCTTAGTGAGCAGTTTTCACATTTACCCTTAGTCTCCTTCAACCAAATGCCAATTCTACTGGTGCTGGGACCTTATGGTGACATTGAACATACGTTCCAGTATTGGGACAGAACAGGCATTCCGTGAATATTTGCTTCATTAGGGAACAAGTATTCTGTTGAAAAAATTAATATAAGTAGATATTGGAACTCTGGAACAATGCTTGTATCACTGATGTTTGCCAAGACTTATTAATTTATTAAAGAGTATTTTCTAAAATTTATTTTTGAGAGTCTATGTTAAATTCTGAAGGAACAATTAATCCATATAAACCCATGTTTCTGCTTTCTAGAAACTCAGACTATCGGTTAAACATCTGAACACAGATAATTAAAGTACACTGTGATGAGAACTGTAACAGCAATTATATGCAGTGAAGTTGTTAGTTGAAGGCTGTGCAACCTATAATACAGTGTTACTAATTTAAGCAAGAGAAAACAAGAAAACACTTGTACCAAAGACTGAGGATGCCAACATTCAGAGATTGGTATGCAAATGTAGAGGCTTAAGGAGTAACCATGAGGTAGAAAAAGTAGGATATACATATGTACATCTCTCTCAAGAAGTTTTCCAGAGAGTAAAGAATGAGCTAAGGAGTAAATTCAGGAGACAAGATCAAGGAACTCATTTTGAGCTTGTCTCTAGTTGAGGGGGTAAAACACAGATGAAGACCAAAGATAAGTAGAAGAGAGGATGACTTCAAGAAGCTAAAACCTCAAAGAAGGCAAGGAAGGTACTATCTATACTTGGAGGAAAGATGAGTTCCTTCTATAACCCAGGAGACAAGAGCACAGTGAGAGTCTCTAGGGGCAAATCTAGGGAAGCAGAGGGAGAGAGGTTTATCAAGCATAATTTGAACAGTTTCTGTTTATTCCGTGAAACATTAGACCATATGCTGATATTAGCTGGGGAGGAAAGCCTTTGGAAGAGAGGAGGAGAGTTTTATTGGTGGATAATTGGTGCTACCCTATGCTGTCTTTGCTGATTTGTGAAGTGAAAAATTCGCTTTTACACATCGTCCACATGTAGGCTAGAGCTCAGGGTTACAAAAGCACCATAACACTAATGGAATAACCATTCCTGCATCTTCAAAACAATTTTTAAAACCATTAGCCAATTAATTAGCTCAATGATTTCTTCATCTCTGTAGGTATATGTGTACAAGGACTAGTTTGTTTTATCTCCTTTGAGGCATTTGAAGACACAGGAGATTTTGTCTCAGTGGGAATGTTGTAGTAGATTACATTTACTGTAAATAAGTGACATTTTTAGAAAGCAATGAGTTCCACTGAATTTCTCCTAAAGAAAAAAAAATTGCAGAGCTACATAAGAGACTCCAAAATATCAGACTGAAAATTCATAATAAGTCTAGGGCATTAGAGACAATAGCTCCAACTTTATGGAAAATACTGAGCTGAACAAAAATAAAGACATGCTACACGTCTCAAGACAAAAGCATTCTACTGCCTGGCATTTATACCTACAGCAGGTACTTCTCTCTCTGGTCTCATAATGAAAATCTTTCCTCCATTAGCAGGCTGAACAATGTCAGTTTGCCCAGTCAAAGTGGGAAATCAAGCAAAAACCACCTTCCTCTCAGAAAAATCAATGGTAAGGTGAAAGAAATAGGTAATTGTATCCAGTCTCCTAGCAAGACATTTTTGCCTGATTAAATGACCTCCCTTATAAAATGGGGCCTCTAACTGATAGCAAGAGACCATTCCCTAGAGCAGGTTTAACCACAGAACAGCCAGCCTTTCCCTGGGGAGCTTATTTCCTTTTTCTGATGGCAGCGGGTGTCATGGTAGGAGCTGTTTTTCCTCTCAACTCCAATGTTCATGACTGTGCAAATGAGTAAGACACTCAATCTCTGTAAATTCAAACCAGTCGTGATAATAGAATTCTCCAAGGTTTTTTTGTGAAAACTAAATGAAGAAATACGAATGGAGCATGACATGTGGTGTAGACACACTGTCTTGGTTACTTTTTTTTTGTTGCTGGGACAAAAGATCCGAGGCCCAAAATTAAGGAAGGAAAGGTTTATTTTGCTTACAGTTTGTGGAGGTTTTAGTCTATACTTGGCAGATTACAAGGCAGACTGGCACATGGCAAAGAGCTACAGCTCATGGCGGCAGAACACAGCAAAGCAACAAGCACACACCAGGGCAGAATGGGGGAGGAATGACCTCAAGCAGCTTCTTCCTCTCCCTTACATATGCAAACTATCCACCCCAGCGTGGGTGTAGCTCTCACACCTGTAATCAAACTCTAAATGCCTGCCCCATGGCCGCATGAGGCTTTGGGGGGGGACACACAGACATAAACCATAACACACACCCTTCTCATGCATACCCATTGTGGTGTGCTCAATAATTGCTGGTCTTTATTGTTGTTGCTATGATTATAATTGCAGTGGATGCAATGGTTTTGGAAATGATACCAATGAAGGACTGAGGGAAGGGAAATAATTATACATGATTAATAGGTAATGGCAGTGGCTGGAAACCTCAACTCTTACCACAAGGGCAGCCCAATGAGTCTCCACAGGATGTGTATAGTCAACTGATTTGGAGATTAATGAGGAAAATCTTCACCACAATGTGTCTGGTCAAATCAATCATCCTCATTTTTTTTCTTTTCAGACAGCTCATTCATTGTAAAGCTATAGAATCTTCCTGGAAGGAATCTATAAAATCAAGATCATCCACTCATTTGATGCTAGCCTCCACTATAACCTGAGAAATTGGTTACCCAGTCTTTGCTTGGAGGCCTTAAGTATCATTGGACTGAATGCTCTAAAGGTATTTTGGGGAAGTTCTCACTAAAAATTCTTCACTCTATCGTATTAAATACCCAGCTTCCACTTACTAGCCTTGCTTCTTCTTCTTAAGGACACTGTATCTATGCCACTTTTAATCTCACTTTCAGAAGACAGTCTTGTTATATGTGAAGATAATTCTCCATCCCTGGGACAGGCATCTTTTTATCTCAAGTTATCCTGGATCTGTCATTGAACCTAAGTTATATCAGGCTCTTAAAAGCCTTCATCTTTTTTAGAATTCAGCTCTCAATATGTTCTAATCTGCTGATTAGTTAATGTTTTAATCCTCACCATCCAGACTTGAATGGAACATTCCCAGTAATCATACTAGCACATAGTGATGGCAATGGTGATGGAGATAAGTACTAAATTTTTCTATATGTCTAAATTTTTCTATAGCACTTTCTATATGTCCCATTTAATAAGTACAGTCAAGCACAGAGAAGGCTAGGTCACTCACCCCTCATCACACAGCTAGAAGGAGTAGAGCTGAGATTTGCAGCCAGGAACTTTTATTCCAGAGCCTACTATCTTAGCCAATACACTTTACTGTATAATACTGGTACTTCCTTTGTTTTACAGATTATACCTCTATTCTTTTTGGCTCAGTCATATAGGCACGTATTTTGTATCATCCCCAGTTCTCTGCCAACCATAAAATTGATAAGTTTGTCCTCTTATGTTCCCTCAAGTCCTTAAGGTAAATGTCCAGTAGAACAGTGCCTTGTGGCACTCAATGAAAATTTCAATGTAAGTCAAAATAGATCTGCTCATCAGGACCCACTGGCATATGTAACCAATTATTCCTTTACTCAAACTGTTCTTGAATCCAATCTTTATTTTCCCATCTTGTGGATAAGAATATCACAAAACATATTGTCAAAACCCTTGTGCTATTTAAGTATATGGGCTCCATCCTGTTCTTCTGAGTCATCAATACAATCATACTGTTGAATGAACATGTAAGTCTGATTGATGCAACTTTTTGCTTAGTGTTCTTAATGAATGATGACCATCCAGTTCATCATGATTTGCAACTATAAACATATATGTCCTGTTAATCATGTGCCCTGAAGTCTTACTCAGATTCCAGTTAAACGTATAAGTCCATAGTTTGCGTTATCTACATTTTCTACCTGTGTTCTGTAGAATAATCATTCCTCAAAAGACTTATTTGCAAAATGTCTCTGTATCATGAAACATTATTTCTCCATGACATGAAATTTAAATTAATACAGAGCCATTAAGTGTGTTCTAAGATGCTGTAATATTAAATATTTTCTATCATTATCTCTTCCTCTTCAAAGATCCACCTTCTTGACAGACAAAACAGAAATAAAATAGAAGCACATGGATTTCCATCAAATCACAAAAGGCTCTGTGTTGAAAGTCACAAAAAATACAGTCCACACTGGTTTAGTCAGGAGATTCATTTCATCACTACTGGAAATTCAATGGTAGTATTGTTCAAAGAATATCTGACTTCAGAATTCTAAATGTCCTATGACCTAGTTTTTCCCCATCTTTTCATCTTTTTCATCTTTTTTTCCCATATGGCTTCCTTTTGGTCTCTGGCTGCAAGATGATGACTAGTAGCCCAGTTGAATACCATCACAACCTCTGGTCCAAAAGTAATACAAGCTGTCTCCCTACAAGATAAGCACCAAAGTGCCAAGCCCGTGTGTCACTGTTCTAAACTGGCCTAGGTGCCCATCTGTGAACCAGACATCATGGTCAGTGAAGCAGAAACCACTGCATCTCCAAGGCTAAGGTTTCAAGATCATTAATAGAGCCAGGCTTGAAACAAGTACCCTTGAATCATTAGGTTTAGAATGAGGGTGACCAGAAATCAAGAAACATCTATCTTAAGAAGGGGGAAGAATATCAGGTTGACAAAAGTGTTTATTGCATCTATTTTTCCAACAATCCATTGATTCTAAGAAGCCAACTATGCTTAATAATTTTACTTGGGCATTAACAGAAGAATCTTTTTCTCTTTGTCACGGTGCTGTTGTACCCAATATCATTTAGGCTTCCTCACACCTGATACCATTCACAGCTCCATAGGTACCCTTATTTGCACAGCCTGTTCACTAAGTGCTCATACCTGGCTCTTCAGGAAATAAACCTCAAACATATCACAAACCTACAGGAGATCAGGGTTCTCTCCTCTCCCTCCCCTCCCCTCCCTTCCGTTCCCTTCCTTTCCTCCCTTCTCTTCTCCTCTCCCTTTCTTTCTCTCTCCCTCCTTTCACCCCCCACCCTCTCTCCAGCCCACTGCAGTTTCTTATACTACTGAACATATTCTGTTCCATAAGATCTTAAATTGAATCACAATACACTGCCAGTATGTGAATTTTTAACCCACAAAATGGCTCTACTCTAGTTTATGATCAACCTATATACACTGTTAGTTTGCTAGAGCCGTCATAACAAATAACTACAGACTAGAGACTTGAACAAGAGAAATTTCTTTTCTCATCCTTCAGGAGACTAGAAGTCCAAGGTTGCCAGGTGGGTTGGTTTCTTCTGAAGTCTTTGGTCCTGGCTTGCAATTGGCTGTCTTTTGCCTTGTCACGTGGTTTTGCCTATGGGTATGACTGTGTCCTGATTTTCCTCTTGTAAAGACACCAGTAGCAAACACAGTCACATGCTACTGGTGAGAACTTCAATTTATATATTTTAGGGAAGTATAACTCAGCTCATAGTAACCCAGTAGGTAGCTATTTGAGATGTAGTTTCTCCCTTTTTTTTTTGAGGTGGGGTGTTACCACATAGTCTAGGGTAGCCTTGAACTCATGATCCTCCTGCCTCAGCCTCCTAAGTGCTGGCATTACAGGCGTGTACCACTACATCCTGATCTTTTTTCTTTTATTCTTCTGCTATATCCATCCTCTAAGTCTATGATTCATGTTCCCCATCAATCTACCTTGCTCAAATGTTGTCCAAGTTGGTCTCCTTTTCATACTATTTCATCCATCTTGTCAAGACATTCTTTTTGGGGGGGTGGGGGGGAGTACTGGGAATCGAATTAAGGACCTTGTGCTTGCCAGGCAGGCACTTATGCCACTGAGCTATATCCCCGGCAAGACATTCTTAATACTCAGCCATAGACTGATATTCCTGACAGGAACAAAATCCACCTTGCTCTCCAAATTTTACTGAGCAGTAATTTGTACTTCTACATACATGTGCATGAAGTTTTCCACAGTCCTGTGCATTGGGCTCAGCAGTGGTTACTGTCTTCACTGTACAGATCAAGACAAGGCTATTCAGAGACGCTGCAGCATTAACATTAAGACTGCAGCTGGTAGCTAGGTTCCCATTCAGTCATTCTTTTCATTAAGGTAGGTTAGGCTCTCCTAATTTCTGCAATTGTTTTAAGTTATGGAAACGGCAAAGAGCAATAAGTGGCTCCTTGGCCAGAACGAATGGATTTTGTTTCAATTAATAAATAATAAAGTGCGTAAATGATAACTACATTAACATGTGCATAGTGTTTTATAGTTTATGAAGCAACTTCATTTTTCTAATTCTCATTAGATCCCTGCATAAAAATGCTAAAAGTAAGTTATGTCTCTCTACAGATGAACAATCTGAAGCTCAGAGCCATCCAGTGGCTTGCTAATGTCAAGCAGCTGGTAAGGGATGAGGTTAGGCAGGATGCAAACCCAGGACTGTGTCAATAGAGCCCCCCCACCCCGGCCTCCCTTCCTGACCCTCCCTGGCTCTTTGTTCATCTGACCCTACACAGTGTTCTCACTGCTAGGATAAAAGGATTTGCTGAAGGCCCAATGTCATGACCTCAGTTCACCTGCATACAGACAGAGGCATTCAGTATCACCCGAGAAAGGTGCCTACCCTGAGTTTGCAAAGCAATGAATTAAGGGAAAAGGGGGAAAGGGGAGGAAAAAAGGATGGTGAGTGAAAAAGCCAGAGGTCAATGCAAAATAAAGCCCAGGAGAGAAATCAAGGGATGGCATAAGAGACAGAAGCAAAAACAATGAGACAAGATAACATAAAATGAGTATATAAAAAAAAGTAACAAACACATTATCCCAAAGCCCGCAGGTGCCAGCAATTCAAATAAACGTATAGCAATTAACAGAATTAACACAGCCTTAAATAGCTTGGCTCACCAGATGTGGACTCCTACCCGGGTTCTATAAAATGTAAAGTTATTACAGATTAAACCATTAATCATCTGTTCAGAGACTATCTCTGGCTGCAAAACCCTATTCAGTTTTAAATGGCTAATAATCACAAAGGAATGTGAAATATAATAGGCACAATGATGATTTACCTAATCCTTTTTCCTTTAAATATGCGTTCCATTCTCCCAATGCTCTTGATTTTCCTTCTTCCATACTAAAGATGCTGTGAGAAAAGAGGACTGAGATGGTCCAGTCAGTCCCAGAGGTCTAGGCAGCACATGGACTACCCATGGGCAAATGAACACACTGAGGGAGAAGAGGCAGACTGGGGAGAAAGGAGAACAATGTACAGAGAACCAGGAAGACACTGTGAGGGCTTGAGGAAGCTCCCAGGCCCTGGTAGGTGCACTATCAGACAGAGTCGCTACTGATGCCTCTCTGCTCTGGGCTTCATTTTCCCTTACGATTTTGTGCTTTGTCCAAAAATAATACCTCCATAATGGCAAGGACGGAGGGAAGATGGAATATATGTCCTGACAGGGACAGTTTCCAGAAACTGAAATTTAGTCAGAAGGAAATGCTTTTCTGCAGAAACCTGAAGATTCACAACAGTATTCTCCATATCAGATACGGAAGCTGATGGGCCACTATTTCTATCCCTGCCCTTCAGTTGTCCAGACAAAACATCAACAAGTAGATGGCCAACTCTGGTCCACAATGAAGTAAGGTAAGGCCCAATGGCTAAAGGCCAATTTGACAGTGTTAGTCTATTGTTTAAAATCCCCTGGTGGCTTCCCATTACTTAGAGACAAAAGCTCAAAGATGTATCATTCCATACATATCTCTACAGCCTGCTGCTACCTAACTTTGCAGGTGTATCTGCAAAACTACCCTATATTTTGTGCTCTGAAATTGGCAAACTAATTTACTCACCTAGATTCCACAATACGCTCTCCATCCTAGCCTTTGTGTGATAACAACTGAAAAATCTGCTGCATGCTAAGAACTACACCAGAATATAAAATTGAATCAAATATAGTTCTTGCTTTAAATGACCTAACAATAGAGGGAGAGATGGATATATACATTTAATTCCAATAAAAGGTAATTAATGCACAAAATGAAATATAACTCCTTGCAACAGAACTGCTGAGGAAAATGACTTACTATATCCAGGGGTTCTGGGAAGGCTCCATGGAAGAGATACCGCCCAAAGTGAGAAGTAAAGATGGATGGAAGGAAAGAGCAGAGAAGACCGAGAGGAGTGTGCTCCTGGATGCACCAGCAAGCATGAGAGAATTTTAGTACAGCAAACCTCAGAATAGTTTTCTTTTTTTCCCCAGACAGCGGCTTGCTACTATGGAAATATAGAGACGTGATTGTGCTAATTCACTTATATTCATAAACCATTTTATAAAACATATTACATAATCCTTAACAATTGCAATAGCAAGACAACATTATGTAATGCCATTTGGTTTATGTGCGTTGTTCCATTTGTCCTTAAGAAGATAACAATATGTGATATAACAATCATTGTTAATTTCCTTTCATCTTGTCTGGAAGTTCTGTATCACTTTTATTGCTTTTGTTTCTTATTTTTTTATTCTCTTATAATAAAAAAGAAGACTGCAACAGCAGTCTTCTAATATTCATGTTCTAGGTAGAAAAATGAGATTCATAAAAGCATCAATAGCTTATTCCAGCCCATACAGCCAGTGATAAAGCTAATATCCCTAACCAGATTTTCTGGTTTTAAACTGAGTATTCTCTTCCTTATACTATGATGCCTCCCTCAAAGCCTTTTCTATCTTACTTTTGCTAGAGGAGCTTCCCATCCATTCCTCTAAGTCTTGGTAAGGCCTTTTATATACTATTTTCCTTATGTCAGATGTCTAGGGGATTCTTCAAATAATCAACAATTGTAATGTTGAGATGTTCTTTAGTCATCCCAGAAAAGTCAAGTGATCAATAGTGCCTAAGCGCACTTATCTAAGAAAAACATTTATTAATTTCCACACACATTATTGTACTCGCAAATATTTATTAAGAGTACACTAGGGGCCACAAACCATTCTAAAAGACTGGGGATACAAGAAGAACAAAAATGCAATGGACAAAATATGCAAACAGGAGTAACAAGAAGCTGACTTTGTGATATTTCAGTAAACATTAAATTTACCTCTGGTGCACAGAGAACCACAATCTTTTGATGACATTTTTACACTGTTTTGTAGCTTTTACAGAGATTCCAAGTTAGGAAGCATGAACACAGGTGAAATCCACAGTGACTTTAAGGAAGGGGGAAAAAAGATATGTATATATACACAAGATAGCTGAGATAATTGTACAGCTAATTTCTATTAGTTCATTGAAAGGATGCATTAGTGCTTATATTGTTTGATCAATCTTGCATGCCTGTACCTGGTAATCTGAGCAACTATTTTGAAGATAACAATATGCAATATAATAACCATTGTTTATTTCCTATCACCTTGTTTTGAAATTCTGAATAATTTTTATTTTTTGTCTCTTTTAGGTCTCTTTAAAATAAAAAAGAAGGGCTAGAACATATCTTATGGGAGTGAATTAATTATAGTTCCAAAGATGAAACCTCTTTGCTTCACAGGCAAAGAAATATCCGTTCTTCTGAGAAAGAAATCGCATCGTCCCTTCACCATGCCCCCAGTTTGATGAAAGTGACACTTAAAAACATTCAGCTCATTTTAGGGAAATTTAAAGTCACAAAGAGAAAGAGACAGTAGAAAAAGGAAAGGAAGATGGCACTGAACAATCACTGCAGATTCTGTAATGGACAAGGTGTGTACATGGGCTGTGTCAGGAATTAAATCCTGATATAGGGAAGCCCTTCCTATTTACTAATTTGTCAAAGACAAATACCAAGAACAAGAGAATACTTGCTCACAGTCCAGTAAAATGTAATGATAAAATGGGATAAAATGACAGTATTTCATGAGGCCCAAAGTTATGTATTGACGCACTCAGGCAAATGAGGAGGCCTCCCAGTCCCTCAGAAAAACCAACGCACTGCCTACAGAACAGAGAGGTGGGCAGGGCTTAACACAATTCTCATTTGACCTACTATTTCCCTCCATGTTTAAGACATTCTTTTTTCTAACTAGCTTGGAATTTAAATACAAATTTGTTCTCCGCTTCAAAGATAAGAGATTTTCTGTTATTACTAACTACAGTTATTTCTATTACTGCCACTATTTTTCAGAACCATCTTTATGTCACCTAACTGTGACACTTTGGCAATCAGCATATGTGTGTGTGTGTGTGTGTGTGTGTGTGTCTTCCTTACTTTGCACTCCTTGCTGAGACAAAATACCTGATATCCAAAGTTAGAGAAGTAAAGGTTTATTTAGCTCACAGTTTATAGAGATTTTAGTCCATAATCTGATGGTTCCAAAGGAGGGTGGTACATGGCAGAGGAGCAACGTGGCATAGGAAGAATACACTGATTTATTAATCACACACCCTGAGTCCCAGCATCACACATTCTAGATTCAGCCACCTCTGAAAAGCTCATCCCGCATGACTGCATGAAGCTTTGGATGGACATCTAGACCCAAACCATGACAATGTGTGTGTGTGTGTGTGTGTGTGTGCGTGTGTGTGTGTGTATTTAGATTTTATTTAGCTCAGGTTCCACAGGGATAAAGTTATCAGAAACATTTTAGTGTTTTTTCTGAAACTTCTTTCAGAATGTTCATGGGTACCCTTCCTGATTTATAGATGAGAGATTTATTGCTGAGAAATTGCTCTCAAGTCTCCAAATATATAATTGAGATATACTTCAATATAACTGGATGCAGGGGAAAATACACTCCTAAAGGCCACTCTAGACCGCCCCACCCCACCTAGGAAATTCTATCCTCAGGGCTATTGTACTACAAAAATGGATGAGCAGTCTACCCCATGCAATGTTTCATTCATTCCTCAGCCATTCCTTGGTAATGGGAAAGTTGTGATCTTCTTCTGATGAGAGTGCAATTCCAACATAGTGTGATTTAATAATGTTTAAGAACTTTCAGAGTTCATTAGACATTGACTAGTTTACACTTTTATTCTATCCAAATAAGAATAGATCCTAGGGAAGAAATGTTCAATGCCTACCAGAATTCCTTCAGAAATGACAGAGGAATCCCTGAAACCAGCAGAAGCCTGGGTAATATCCAGCAGAGAAAGGAAAGCTGTCTTTGGATTCTCCTCTTAATTTGTCCTTCTGACTAAGAACAATACAAAGCTATAATTGGATTTTCCCCTCCTTTGTCATGAGTCTCCTTTCCACCACTTCCTCTCAATTTGCACATGTTTTATTGCAATAAGGCTCAGCTCAAATGTCACTTCTTCCCTAAAACTGGCTCCCACCTAAAATTTATCTGTTTCCTCCACTCAATCAGAGTGTTTCATCTGTGGCACTGAACACATGGTGTCCTACACTGTAATTATTCACTTATAGATCTCATCTTTCTTCCTGGACAATAAAGTCTTCAGCTTGAAAAGAGCCACCAATTTCTCAGAACTGTATTTAACTTTTATGTCACCTAATAGTGACACTTGGACAAGCTTTTAAAGCTTTCTGTTCTTTAGCTGGGTAGTACGAGGGCACATGTGTGAATGTGTGTGTGTCACAGCACATGAAAAGGTATCCAATAATTACTTGATAAACTGGTCCTTTCGGTACCTCCTCACTGTGCACCTAGAATGTGCCAGGCATAACACACACAATCTCTGTCTTGATATGGCTCTTAGTCAAGGGGCACGAGCGAATGCATGCACAGTGCCACCTCATGTATGTCTGCTATTCGACACACTTCAAGTAACCATAATAAGAATAAAACATATGCCCTGAGAGGAGGCTCATAAGATGTCACAAGGGATTTTTATCTACAAGAAAGAACCCTGTTAGCTTCCCTGGGAATTTCCCTGGGGAAACAATATAGATATCTTAGGCAATCAGGCTTAACTTAGATTAAACAAAATGTACAGTGTCCTGCTCTGATGACACAGTGTTCTGAAAGAACTCCACCAAATCAGTCTGATTCTTTTTGCCTCAACAATTGACCTCAGAGATTGAACTTACACTTGACAGAAGCTCCTTTGCTCTCAGACAGAGATCTCAACACATCAGCTACAGTGGTAATAAATGAGTAATGGCTAAGCCCCACTGCTTTCTCATAGCTACAGCTACTAGCTTTCAGGGAAAAAGAAAAAGAAAGAACAGCCAGTCTTCTGAGCCTTAATGTTACATTCTGAAAATTTTCCATCATCTCCAATAATGAGACCCTTGGGAATGCCAAACCTGGCAAAAGTAAAATACTACACATGTTATATTTTAGACAAGGTACACAATCAAAACTTGAGCCACTTTTAGCTAGAGTCTCTACTTTCCAACTACAAAGCACAAAACCAACTTCACCTGCATCTAATTCCTTGTGATTTCAAGGGCCTTTCATCTGTGTTATTACATTTAAGATTCTTCAATAGTTAGATGAAAAAACAGAAGCATCAAGCATTTAAGTGGCAAAACCAAGATCACCTAGCCAATTTAAACTAGGACCAAGGGGGCTGGGGATTTAGCTCAGCGGCAAAAGCGCCTGCCTGGCAAGTGCAAGGTCGTGAGTTCGGTTCCCGGTACTGGAGAAAAACCAAAAACAAAAAACAAATAAACTAGGACCAAAAGGGAGAACACATGTTTCCAAGTCTAAAGGCTTTTCTACTACAACTGCATGTGTCATAGAAAAGATCCAAGGACTGATGCAGTCATTGATCTAGAAACCTCACTTATCCTTTACCGGTCGCATAATGCATCAAGTGGGGGTGTGTGAACTGTACCTCTTTCAGGCAGCCCATGAAGTTGTTGCTCACAGGAGAGCCTGGTAAATCAGCCGTACTTGGGCTTCCTCCCACGTAGAAGAAGTCATCTGAGCCCAGCATGGTGTAGTCCTCTTGAGTGTAGCCCGTTGTGGTAAGAATTCCATCCACGGAGATTGTCACCTGGTGGTGGGACATAGGGACAAAAGAAGAAAATCCCAACAATGACCTCAGAGTCCTATCAAAATCGAATGGCGTCTCCTAATTATGACATCACTTTCATTAAGGTTTTGGTGAGGCACTCTGCCTAATTTGGTTTGATTTGGGTATGTGCAGCCGAGTTCCATTTTCTGGTCTGCCTCCCTGAGCCCCAAGCCTGCATCACCCCTGCACAGCCGTAGATGTGTTTATCAGAACTGCCACACTGAGCACCCTGTTCTACCCATTGCACTCTTAGTCAGGCTAGAAAATGGAACCATCCTCAGACCATATCACTTGTTTCAGTTGATTGCTAAAATGACTTTTTCATTTCTTATATGATTGTTATTTATGGTGGTGATGAGAAACAGCAAGGGAGACATTTGACAATGGGGTTCATTAGGGGTTGGTCTTTGGTTGTTGATGGGTTTTTTTGCCTTTTTTTCTTTTCTTTTTTATTTGTTTCTTTTTTGGCTCATACCATACTGACAAGCATGCATTCAGGGAGGGAAAGAGGAGGTCTCTATTGTGATATGTCAAGGATGACACATGCCATGGACTACCCCAGCACCAACCCCTGCCCTCCCTCGGCTGCCATCACCAGCACCAACAGAAGAAATGACCCAAACCAAAAAGGCGACTGTAACAACAACAACCGAAAAGAAATGATGAGGAGTGATAACTAAAATAATAATAATGCCCACAGGGAAGAAGTAGCACCCACACACCCAACATTCATGATAGGAGCAAAGGGAAGAGGGAAAAGGTGGAGCCTCAGAGCGTGCACACACCATTTGCTGACACACCCATGCAAAAATTATCTAGAGCCAAGAGAGAAGGAAAGAAAAAAAGTAGAGTTGTGGGAAAAGGTGAAGAGAAACAAAGGAATCAAAAATCCACTCCACACTTACATGCATTGAACAAACTAAAGAACAAGATGGAAATGGGGGGGGCGACACTCAAAACTAAGGGATAATCTTCCCCCTGCCTGACACCTCCCTCACTTAAAAAAAAAAAAGAAAAGAAAAAGTCCAAACCCAACCCCAAAATATATGAAGAATGAGAGGAGAATGAAGATTGGAAAAAAATAGAGGAAAGTGGAAGTGGGTTGATGGTTTGTAGGTTGTTAGTAATGAGGAGGAAAATGAGGGAACAAATTTTGATGCCAATGGGAATTCCACGAGACAGGACCATGCCATGCAGAGTTTGTATGGAGAACACAGTTGGCAGAGCTCCCTTTGGTCATGGTGGGGAATAAGGACAGAGAAGGGAAAGGAAGAGCACAGGAACTAGAGTTCTTTCCTCCTGGATCATCTGTGGCAGCCGTGGCCACACAAAAGGGAAAGAGAGAAGGGATTAAGAGTAGAAAGGAGAAAAAGGAAAGGAGGAAAAGAGAGAAGGAGAGGAAGAAACCAAGAGAAGAAAGTCCTCACTAGAAATTTCTCTTGTCCCTTGCCTGTAACTTCAAAGTTGCAAAATAAAAAAAGCAAAATAAAACAAAAAATTTAACTGAATGGAGAAACTTTGAAAAAATACTTTTAGGGAAAAAATGAAAACTGAAGAAAAAGAAAATTGTCCTCATCAAACTTCAAATATCATTTCAGCACAGGTACATACCTTTCTATTTTTTTTAAAGAACAAAAAATGCTTGCATTTAATTTAACAAAAACAAATTGGAAAAGGAGAAGAAATAAGGCTAAAGAGGATAAAAGAGGGGTTTGGGTAGGAAAAGGGGGGCAACACACGGCAAACCCAAAAAAAGAGACAATAAGAATGATATCTACCAGACAATGTAGTTTGTTTACCATAGCGTGTCCGATGCCTGAGTGCTTTGCGGAGAAGGGGGAAGAAAGGAAATTAAAAATTGTGAACAGAACGATTGTTAATTAAAAAAACTAAAAACAAAGATGAGTCGTTAGGGTGTTAGTACATTAGTCGGTTAGTAAAATGACACATCGCATGAATGATCTTGTGTTAGTTTTTCAAAAAAAAGGCACCCAACACAGAAAGAGAGAGTGGGGGAAGACAATGAGACCAGGACTCTATGGAAAAACCTCACCACTGGGACACAGTCAAGAAAGGAGCTGTTGTTGTCCACCAGCCATTGAAAACGCCCACTTCTTCCAAATATCACCGGCACCCCACTTGACCCGGTGAGAATTAGCATCATACTTACTTCCCATGGGCTCTTTCAAATGGAAACTGCCCGAGTTCCCTTCCCACCCTCAACACATACTGTTGTGAATGAAACCACCCCAAAGTTTATTATTCCATATGTAGATGAACCGAATTAAAATCCCAATATTTTTTTAATATCTGAATCTCACTATGTGGATGGACCTTTACGACATTCTCCTAGAAAGAACTTACACATTTACAGATTAAAGGCTACATTATGCAGCATTTTACAGCATCCTCTACGATTCCATCTGTATTTCACAGATCCAGGACCCTCTTGATTTCTGTGTATTTGCACAACCAGAGGAGAACAGTCTCCCTTTTCCCTCTCTCAGTTTAGAATAACTGTGTCATCATTAAAATACATGAAAAAAAGTTAGTCTCCCTAATTAACCAATCAGCTTATTATTTTGCTTGCCTTGCTTGCTGGGATGCTTCCCGTTGGATTCTCTCTCACCCTATTCCTTTTAAAGATGCCTTTCAAGCTTTTGAGCAATTTCTTGTATAGATAGCAGGAAGAATGGCAGGTTAAACAGGATTAGAGAAGTCCTACAATTAATCTCTTCGCTGATTTCAAATGCCAAGCTGCCAACATATCCTGAGGTGGGAGGCTGGAAGGTTGGAAGGCACACAATAGCAGTTTTGTGCTATTGTGGCACCCAGAGTTAAAGCAATTAATATGATCGGTGTGACCTTGGACTGAGGCAAGGTAAAGGGCAAACCCTCCTCCTACTCACACATACAAATACTTCACTATTTTGGCCTCTAAACCCAGTGGTAGTTTGAAACAGACTGAGATGATCCACATTTCTTCTTATAGTCTGAAGCCCCAGAGAAATCCTTGGGCTTGGCTCTCACTTGGTTTGAAGACAGAATCATGAATTGCTGACCATGAAGGAAGAAATGAGGCAAATTCTGCTCCATTTCCAAAGGAATACTCCAGGGGACTTCAGGTGAAATTTCCTTAGATGAATTTTTTGCCATAGTAGCCATTGACCCTTACTAAAACAGCAGATGAGCCTGCCATAAGCTTGCTATCAAATATTCATGAAACTATTAGTTTATTGAATAGGTGGGGGTTTCCCACCCAAAATGTACCCTAGAGAACTCAAAAAAGATGTTAAAATATTTTTAATGGGCAAAATGATAGCCTTAGATTATTCAATACTGAAAGGTTTCCATTTGCAAAATCACATCGCTCTTTTCAATAAGTTGCTTTGGATGCAAAAATCAGTCAGGATTTCAGTGAGGTCCCATTTTAGGGGTACTTTTTCCTATGAAATTAATGCTATCTCTGCCAAGAAATACCCAATACCATAGGATCTCTGAGGCCTTATCTAAAACAGAGCGCTCTGCTTAGCTGCATTCTTGGCATCAGATAGAGGCAGTCACCTTTGGGACAAAATGCTCAGCCTGTAAATCATTTGCACGTCACAACAAGTCTAGCACCCAGACCATGGATGAGCTCATAATCCTTCTGGAACATAAGGTGCTTTGCATATTTAGCCACCACACATGGCTGGGGAGGATTGTAATCAGCATTTCACAAATGGAAACTGTGATGTGGTAAGGTTAAGTGGCTTGTCCAAGGGCACAGAGCGGAGTTGGGCCTTAGAACTTGGAACAAAACAGAAAGCTCCAGGCTGATTTTCCTCAAATTACTCTCACTAAAACATCACAGCTAGTATTTAAATTACAGTTTCATTTGTCCTTTCTGATTTAAAGGACTTATTTGGGGCCTGATACCATTTTTAAAAAGTGTTTTTTAGTAGAAGCAAAAGTATAATTCTCTCAAGAAAATTGGAATTACACTAGACTGACTAGGAAGTGCGTGAGTAAGACAGAGTTGGATAACCAAATCTGTGAGACTCTTAACCTGATACCATTTTCCAATGCATCCAGAGTCCCTTCTCCACTAACCAATGCCTGAAGGGAATTATTTTGTGCCTTCTAATCAAAACTTGCACAGATCTTATGAAATTTTTGGTTTGGTCTCTGTAGCTCAGACATATAAAGTTCTTCTGTGTCAGCAAATTGGAAATTAACTTGAATTTTCTTAACACTGAGAATTTCTCTTCTGGGCAACTATGGCTGGAGATGATGAAAAAAATCATCAGCAATAGGACTTTTTGGCTTTGGAGAGAAAACAGAAGAATGATTTGAAAAAAGTCAAACTCAACATGTGTTAATTTGGAGATGCTTCAGTCTTGTGTTATCTGTCAACTTCACCACAGATAAAATGGAATCTCCCAACCAGGTGGCTTCTTTAACATACTTAAGTATGGAAATGATTGTTTTGACTATTGTGTGTTTCCAGTGTATGCCAGGCTAGGCCAGCTATTTACCATTACTAAGGGGTCATATGTTTATCAAACAGAAAACATATACAAACATCTGTTTATGTAGGAAGTCATTAAATCAATCAATTGAAGGAAAAAAATTCAAGAAACATGCCCTGGAAATCTGCATAGTGTTTTCTGATTAATAAAGAATGAATGCTGGCTAGCTGGGTTTCATGATAAATTCTTAAGTAGAAAAACCAAATGAAAATAGCAACATGAAACAGGCAGTGTTGGCATAGACCTTAACCTCTACAGGAAATGCTTTTCTTACACTGATATGTGCTGCTAAGGTACAGCAGCAGTAGCCGTTGTGGAATTGCAAACAACTTCACTTGGCCTGGGCTTCTGAAAATGTTGTCACCTGACGGAGTTGCCTGCTTAGAATCGGCAAGCGATGGGAGTTCTCAAGCACGGACAGAGTCAGGAAAGCTGCTCCAAAGTTGACATTTTTATTTGGGTCCTTTCACTTTCCAGGCCTCCCAGTCAACTGAAGAGTCTTGTAGAGACAGGGTAGTAATAAGGTGGGGCCACGGCATCAGGGAACAGAGAAACAGAGATCAGAAAGACCCCAGCTAATTAACTCCCAGGCTAGAGGTTAACATAACAATGCGGAGGGGGTTGGGGGTGGGTTGGTAAATTAAAAGGAGGCAAAAAAAAAAGGACATTTTTTTTCTTGAGGGAAAATTATGACATCATGGCTGTAGCTAACTTAATTAAAAAGAAAAACATATTCAAAGAATGAGGAAAATCCATCAAGCTGCAGAAACAAAATGCTGTCCCTAATTGAATTTAACAGTAATACGATAAGATTCAAATGTAATTAAGAAAATGATAAAAGAAAAGCAGAATAAAAAGGATGAAAATACTTATCATGGTTATTATCTATACAACTGATTTTTTTTTTCTTAAATAGCAAGTACAAATGAGAATTGAAGCATGAGTAGAAACATAGTTTAATCATTTTCCCTGTGAAATTGCAAAAGCTGGGAGAAAATTAGATTTCAACATAGCTGAACCCACATCTGTCCCCCTCTCTGCCTGGCAGGTCACCTGCTTCACACCCTTTCTACCTAGGAGGAGCCTCCCAGGCTCTCTCCCCTCAGCCATTACCTGCCGGAGGTTGCGTGTCACTTTGACATCATGCCAGGCGTTGTCGTTGAATTTTCCATTCACTGGCTCCACAATGGCCTCAAAGGCCCCGGAGCCCAGGTTAATGACCAAGGAGACCGCACCATCCTTCAGAGCCAGGTTGACATAGTCAGCCGACTTGCCGGTGTGCAAGATGAGCCCATTCCGCTGCCAGGTCTTGAAGGATAGGGTGATTTCATCGCTGCTGCTCTGGATCGGGTTCTGAGATAGGTCGTAGCATAGGTACTCCGAGCCTCGGAAAGTGGCCACATTCTCCTCTCGAGCTGAAAGGGATACAAGTGGAAAGCAGTCAATACTTGACTGACATGAGTCAGATTCATGGAAACAACCAAGAGAACACTGTCAAAGGCACTGCCCCTGTGCTTGCGCTGGTACCAACTCAACACTCCCTCCAGCTTCAAATACCAGGGAAAACAGCCGAGCAAGGGACTGGAGAAACCGTGTGTTCACACAAGGGCAAGATGACAAGATGGTGCAAGAGGGCTTGCTGCTGCCTTCCTTTCAAATCTACTCAGAGAAAATCCTGAAGAGAAATGTCATACAAAAGGCCAAGTGAAGTTGAAGTTGCTTTGTTTCGGTGATGACTTTAAATGCTTGTCAAAGAGATGGTTTAGAATAGATAATGAACTCTTCTGATTAAAAAGCTCTTTAGCTCTAGGTACTTTTTAATTGACCAATAACTAAAAATCAATTACCTTGAAAGATTTGGCCCTGACTTTTAATCCATCAGTAACCCAGCTCACTTTGGTTTCTATGATACAGTCCTGAGCCCAATGGAATGTAGCTGAGTTAGTAAGTGGGAAGTTGGACCCAAGAAAGTGCTCAAACAGGCAAGGGGAACAAAATGAAATTTGGTGAAGAGCTTTGACATGACAGCAATGCCATCCTTCGACCCAAGGTTAAGGGGCTTCTTCTCTGTGGGGATGGGTCTCTTTTCAGGTAACTCTGGTTCGACTCCCCATGTCCACACCCTATCCCCAAAACAGGGGGTCTCCAGGGCCAAAGCAGCACTCCAGCGGAGCCCATGTGCTCTTTCAAAATGATACTGCAGACGCTGGGACCCTGTACTTCTATGCACAAAGAGCCTAGACTATTTGCATAGGTCTTTCTTCATAATAGATCTTTCTGAAGACAAACCATGGTATCAGTTTCCATACAGTAAGGTAAGAAGAGAACCGTGGGGACTCTGTTTGGCAGTGTGGGTTGTGGCATCCTCACTCATTTATTCTAGAGTCCTTGTGATACAGGACAGAGCCAAAGGTAGGAAGAGAAAGGGGTCAGGTCCCATACTGAGTGCCAGAAAGTGGCTGATTCTCTCTGGACTACTATTTCCCAGTATGAAAACCAAGGTATCCAAAAATTCTGGAAGGGGCCTTCCGAGTAGCTACAAAAGTGTGTGTGTGTGTGTGTGTGTGTGTGTGTGTCAAAGTAGGAGAATAGGACATAGTTTTAATCAGTTGTTGGTGTGATTTATAATTTTGACGCACATGATGTGGACTTGCATTTATCTTTTATCTTCTTGTCAGAAAGCTTCAGAATATTCTATTTCATATCAGGATTGGAATAAAAACTGTCACAAAGCACTTCATTAATGAAGGAAAATTGGCCACAATATAAATATAGATATAAACTTCCCCTCTGGAGACAGGGGCTGAAAAGCGAGGTTGAGAGGCTTCTATTTTCCTTTCCAGAACTACGTTCCAGTCTTATGAACAAAAACATCAAGTTCACCTCCAATCAGATCCCTATCAACAATCACAGACCTCCATATATTACTGAAGTAAAATACATATTTACTTATCATGAAGTAAAAAATACTGAGGAGTCACTTTTATTATGGGGAGATATGACCACTTACTATATATTGTTCAACTAATCATAGCATTATGACAACATTAAAACATGAACCTCAACTTTGTACCCCAGAGAGCTAAAGAAGAAATTTGAACTTTCACATGTTTTGGAGGGTTTCAGTGGAACACATCTACCTATATATTTCTGTTTATACACACACTGGGATAAGCAAAGGGATCTGTCCTTCTGTAAATGACAGTAGTGCAGCTTATGCATTCATAAGGTAAAAGGACCACACAGCACAAAAATTATGGCTGATGCATGTTATCAAAAATAGACCCCCCCAAAAAATATAAAACAAGAACTGAACACTGCATGTTTGAAATAGATCCACCCAATCTTCTGGTGCAGTGCGCTGTCTGTTGTCACAATGTCTCCTCTCATTTATGAAGAAATGGCTTTGTTAAAATGCAACTGGACGACAGACCTGGAAGTGACACTGGTCTAAAGCAGAAGGTGATGAATCAAATGCATTTATCACAACTAGGCTCTTTCCTACAGACGTGGACACACACAGAGACAACTACTATGTGTGTCCTTGTACTGCATGTGGTACACTGGTAACGGGCATCTTCTATAAGCATCTGAGTTACACCTTGTGCACTCACTGAGCTGGGATAAATGAGCAAGAGAGTAGCACCTACAAAGAGAGGCTTACATTCATTGCTGAATATGTTTCAGAGGGGGAGGCCTTGACACAAAGCAGCACAGCATATTATTTCATGTGATATATGTTGCTCAATATTTTTCATAGAGTTAGAAGTCTGTCAAAATAATAAAACTTAGAGGTATAAGGGATTTTCAGGAATTGCTTAATATAATGACTTTATTTTATTAAGGAAGAAACTAATGATGAGGAATAAGTGAGTTGCCCAAAACAACACAGTTAATTGGTGGTAAGGTAGCCTTAAAGCACCTTCAAACTTTCCTCTAAATATCAGTTGCCTTTCCCTTTGGCCACTTGGGAGATTCCATATATCCCACGCTCCTTCTCCATGCCTGTGAATGAGTCCATGGATATATGGACTAACTTGCAAACCATCCTAAACCTTGGAGAAATTGATCCAAAATTAAACTCCTCTTCCTGGATGTAAATTGCACATGCTCACCAGAAGAAATGTTTCCCTTTTGCCTGTGGGTGTATTTAAAGTAAAAGAATTTGTTTCTTGCAGAAGGCCATAGCGGGAAAAATTACATCAGCATACAAAAGAGAATATCACAGTAAATAAATAAGATATAATACCAATGTGAAAAAGAAAATGCCTATGCAAATCACATGCATTATTTATGCTAATCACCACACAAATATATGGAGAAAAATGTTATGTAGCCAAGTGCCTTCCTTTGCAAGAATCTGATAAAAACCATTGCAACAATTCACAGCTTTCCCAGTCTTTCCCCTCAATGATGTATTTTCTCAGTTTACCTCTTCCCTGGGCCAGAGCAGGTAACCAGGCGCAGCATCACCCCAGCTGCCAAGATATCTCCTCCCATTGGTTGTCTATTAACAAACAATAGACAACTGAAAGTTCCTCTTGGAAACCTATTTTAGATAAGCGAGCTTAATACATTCTTAATTCAGAAAATACTTTCCTCTGACAGTTGCAGGGCGGAGAGGCCCGGCAATACATGGCCCAACCTGACCAAGAGTAAATAAAGGGCTGGGAAGGAGAGAAGAAGAACCTTGAAGAAATTATTCTTTTGTGAACTCTCACAGCAGACATTATTTTTTACCTAAGACCCCAAACGATCTTAATTTCCTTCCAGGAGCTAAGGCTCAAACAGTTTCTTATCACCTTGAAAACCATACTGGGTTGACAGTCAACATAACCAAAAAGGGAAAAGCAGATAGTGACAAACACATTTCTAAGCCCATTCAATTCTCTGAAGCCTCTGTTAGAAAAAGGTAATAGTGCCCCAAATCCGTTTGCTATCCATGGTGTTTACACTGAGAAGGATGTTGTAGAGACAATGCAGTCACCTTGTATGTATTCAGGCTAAATAGGTGGAGAAAATGAATGCAGGGGATTTTGTAACGCAGCACACAACAGCTTAGCATAAAACTACAGCTTGGCAAGAGAGAAGGCACGGACGTAGCTAATGGACTGTTTAGATCCACTTAAATTGTATCACCTCAAAGTTTATAATCAATTGCATAAGTGCTAAAAATGCTATTCTCGCCACATTCAGTGCAGAGCTCAATTCTATGACAACAGACCATTTAACTATTATTTGTTAATGTCCAACTGATTAAACACTAGATGTACTCTAGAGAGGTATAACTCGAGGTTTTAAATCAGTTTGTGTAAGATATATAAAGTAACTTTCTTTCAAATAGCTTGCTAATTGAAGTATTGATATGCATAAGCGTATACATATGCTTTCATACAATAGACCATAGCATCATGCATAACGTTAATAAGCATTAACTCAATCCCTTTCTCTACTATTCCTCCCCCAAATACAACCAACTGTTGATTTATGCAATGTCATTTCTCTGAAAAATTACAAAGTTAGATTAAAATATCCGATGTAATATTTTCTTACCATGTGTTATGGTTTGTGTCTGTGTGTCCCCTCAAAGCCTCATGCAGTCATGGGGCAGGCTTTTAGAGTTTGATTGATTATGGGTGTGTTAGCTACACCTGCCCTGGGGTGGATAGTTTGCATATGTAAGGGAGAGGAAGAGGCTGCTTGCAGCCATTCCTCCCTTTTTTGTGCTTGTTGCTTTTGCTGTGTTCTGTCACCATGAGCCATAGCCCACTGCCATGTGCCACTCTACCTTGTAACCTGCCAAGTATGGACTGAAACCTCCACAAACTGTAAGGAAAATAAACCTTTCCTTCCTTAATTTTGGGTGTTAGGTATTTTATCTCAGCAATGAGAGAAAAGTAACCAAGACACCATGCAATAGAAGAATTGGAGGCCTGTGATTCCTTCTGGTTTGGTGACTTCAAAACTCAAATTATGATTTGATATCAAGAAATTTGAACTTTATTTTGAAGATTAGGGAAATCATTGCATAATTTTACTGAAAGGGATGGAAGAATCCAATTCATGTTTTTAAAAAACTACATAACCTTATGAATTTTTTCAAGGATTGCCTGGGATGAGGTTCAGCTTAGATGTCAATATAATTCCTACAGTGAGTACATTTCACTGGGCAGGAATGCAAGAAAAATGTTCATAACAGAAACAGCCCAAGGAAAAGAGAGGCAGAGACGCTGGTGAGGCAGAAACTACAGGACAAAACCACAACTGGGCATTTAAGACCCAAGTTCAACCAGAGAAAACCAAGGATTAAATAAAAGAATGGAGGGAAAGGACACTGTTAGATAAGAAAAGAACATAGTGGAAATGTGTAAAGAAAGACTAGGCCATTTGCAAACAGGCATTCAAAGCTTTCTAACTGAGCAATATATTTCCAAATGCTTTCTTAATCATTATTTTTGTATTCTCTCCACACCCTGTAATGTCAGCGTGCTGTAATTACATAAATGTAAGAAAGCAGGGGAACACGGAGTTTGATAGGTCACCTAAGACACCATGGACTGCCAGCTCCAACCACCTGGTACCCATTGCTTGTGCTACTTCACCGTATTCCTACTTTGCCAGGAACTCAAAATCTCAGTACAGAGGTCTAGCATCCCATATCTAAGATTCTGGGACTGTATGAAGTTCAGCCAGTCCAAAGGGGAAACTCCTAACAGATAAAGGCCTACTAGGAACCCATATCTGGAAATAGGAAAGTAGACTGACCTTTTCCTCAGATTCTCTAGAATCAGGCTGGAGAATCAGACATAAGAAAGTGCTGACCGCTCTGGAGTGCCAGTGGCCCTGAGCAGAGCACCTGCTGTGCTCTAGAGACAGCTTTCTGATAATGAGCCTCAGAGGTGAACGTGCCCTCGTCCTCACAGCCTTTGTCCTTCAAATTTGTCTCATGCAGCAATGCAATAATGTAGTCTGCACTGATGCAAAGATAACCCTGGCTGCACATCCTGGTCTTGCTCACCCAGAAGCTAACCAGGCACAAAATGTGAATGGTCTATTACTGCCCTGCTTGCTAGGCCAGGGGATGGGCTGTGGTCCTCAGGCTGTCCTGAGGACTCGCTTCTTCTGACTCCAGTCATTCAGCAGGGACCATATCATGCCTTTCCCTACTCCAGGAGTTGTAGTGAGAGGTGATGGATTCTCCACTTAGGAATTCACAGGTCACCTAATTGTTCTGGCCACTGCCTCCCAGGCAAAGCATCCTTCAGGATGCCAAAAAAAGCAGTGAGTCCAAGATAAAGGGTATACAATTGCAGACAAAGAATACACCTACAAGTTTACAAGTATTCTGCTCATTTCTGAGGGAGGAAGGTGGGGTGGTGGGGATGGGGCTGCAGATCCACTCAATTCTGAAAAACACCTTACACTAAAACAGTAACTTGACTACTTTGCTGGTAAATAAGCACAGCAAAGAAAATACGGGTTAAGTCTTACATAATTTTGTTTCCTGTCCCTCCAACCTGCTAGGAATACCACATGTAGAATGAGACTGCCTACCTCTAAGTTTAGGAGCTATGGACAGATAATCAAATTGCCCAATGAGCTGTGTGATGATCATATTTGCAAAAATAGCAAGAAAGTAGAAATCCTTTTATTAGAGTGAATTCTACTGCATGTCATCTAATCACATTTCCTGCTAGAATTTTGGGAAGAATACCTGATTGAGGTTTAAAAAAAAAAAGATTGCACAAGTGACTGCACCTGGTTCTCCATGTCCTATTTCCCTGACAATGTATCTTATAGTCAAACAAAGCATTAGAAAAGCTCAAACTGCAATGCCATCCCCCAAGGACAAACGACAGAATCCTTTACCTGCCACATCCCATCACATAGGTATTTTTAAAGCAGAGTGTA
Organism: Chinchilla lanigera; assembly: GCF_000276665.1. NCBI lineage: Eukaryota > Metazoa > Chordata > Mammalia > Rodentia > Chinchillidae > Chinchilla > Chinchilla lanigera. Next base: position 2,469,539 of record NW_004955438.1, on the reverse strand, counting down.
CCAGCAGACAAGAAATTGTGCCTCTATAAGCAAGCCACACTACCAAAGAAAACACATAGGATATCTGACCTCCTGAGGCCATTTCCAACCCCTATCCTCAGATGTTATATAGGAAAGCTGCAGCAGAGAAATAAATGGACTTTTCCACACTGCTGGGTCACTCACTAGCCTGCAGATGCTTCTTGAAAGTGATGAGAAGGAAAATAGTATATCAAGTTGTCACTTGGAAAATAAACAGCTCGCATCCTGGTGAGGGAAGCTGCCTCAGTCCACAGAAGAATGGCCTGGAAAACCACGCTTTACTGAAATCACTAGAAAGCTAATGGCATCCTGAAGACTGCACTGCTCTTAATCGCATTACAGTAAAAGTTACATTTTTGTTCTTTCATTTAGGAATAAAGATTCACAGGTGCCTACTATGCACCAGATTATGCACTCAATGCTGAATGCACTTAAGCCATCTTACAGCCCTGAGCATGAGAATAATTAGCTGATATGTTACAGATGAAGAAAAATTGTAAAGGTGACTAATTTTGAATGCCTGTTAAGTGCCAGACCCTCATGTGCTCGCAATAACAGAGCACCCCACGTAGTTGGACTGTGCACTTGATGCATGGATCGTAATAAGAAAGGCTTTAAATGGAAGACCTGGATATGACAGGCAGCTCTGAAATTTAGCCAAGTCTATGGAATTTCAAATTTTAACTTCTCTAACTCTTAGTTATTTAATCTACAAAATGGAAATAACCAGAGTATATATTTCACAGGCATGAATTACGTACATTTTCTTGGCCCAGGTCCCAGCCACAGAAATGTTAACTATCGTTGTTGATGAGAATGCAGGCACAAACAAGTAATTATGATTCAATGTAATGAATGTTTTATACGGGCTATAGGCAAATGAAAAAGAGAATGATTGCCACTTGGTGTTAAGGATACTCCATACAGGAAGTCATACTTATGTTGTGTCTTGAATAATGAGTAAGAGTTCACTTACAAAGGGAAGAATGAAATGCTCATTAGAAGAAATAACATACTGGTGTGGACACTAGAAAAGCACAGGGTATTCAGGGGATGGTGAGACGCTGATGTGACTAGAATAATGGGCATTGTTCAGGATTTAAGATGTAGATTGAGAACTGGAAATGGAGAACCAGCAAAGAACAACTCTGGTTTACAAGTGGCACAATCAAATTACATTGTACCAGGGATTCGGTGGGTAAACAACTGGCTGAAGAGGGGCAGGGGGGATCAAGGAGACTTTTGCAAGGAAGGACGGATTTTGCAAAGAAACCACGACTTCTACCAATTGTGCTGCACATGCCTGCCTCCCCACTTATGATAATTTATGTAATATGCTGTGCATTTTATTTTCCCTTAACCACAAGATCCATATGAGAAAAACTGTAATTATGCTTCTTTCACTATTTTAATTGTGGTCCAGTCAATCACATAAGCATTAAACACAAACAGTACACACTATGCTGTAAGGGAAATCTATTTTCCTATCCGTATGAGTCCATGAGAACATTTTCTCCCCATTCTTCAGAGCCAATACTTTGAGAGTAAACTTTGACCTTCTCTTCTGTACTTATTCACTTCTGTCCTTATTCACTTCTGTCCTTATTCACTTCTCCAGTAAAAAGAAAAGTGATTCATCAGCTTGGTAATATAAGGGTCTGTTATGGCTTATATCTAGCTGTCCCCCCAAGTCCTCATGCATTCATGGGTGGAGCTTTTAGGTGACAGGATCTAGTGTGTATGATCCTGGGATTAAGGGTGTGTGGTACTAAATTACTCCCCTGATTGGCTTAGCATAGTTCTGGGTGGGAAGGCCCACCCTGGATACGGATGACACTACCCAAAAGGCTCCTTGTTGTTGCTGCTGCTGTTGCTCTGCTGTTGCTGCTCTGCTGCTACTGCTTGCTGCATTCTGCCTGCTTTGCCAAGGACTGAGATATCCCTCTGCCATGCCACCCTGTCTTGGAGCCACCCAACTATGGACTGAAACCTTTACAAATTGTGAGCTGAAATAAACCTTTCTTCCTTAACTTATAAGTGTTGGATATTTTGTCCCAGCAATGAGAAAAATAACTAAGACAGGGTCTGACTTGAGTTGGTCTGCCTTGCTTAAGTAGATGATCACTATTTCCAGGTATTCTGCTTTTCTCCATCTTTGAGATCCACCCTTCCCACAAGGGTTGTGAATTCCCCTGCAGGCTCTCCCATGCAGAAAACTTGGCAGAGACATTGCCCCTGTGGAAGAAGGCCTGTCTTCCAGTAGCTCTTCTGTCTATTGGTGAGTGAATTAAATTCAGAGGGAAAGTTACAAAGAAGTCTAATCTGGCTACAAGTCAAACTTACATTCTCTCATCTAACTGAATACAACCAATAGCACTCAAACAATTAAACATATGTTCAAAGCCGCAATTAGTTCAGGAAATAAAATGGAGAGTTAGATTGTCACCTTAGAGCCCAACAACATGGAAATAAGCAATAAAGTAAGAACATCAGAAGAAAGAAGAGACCCAGCTGGTGCTTGGGCTGCTTCCACAACTTGGAATGAAAGACATGTTCAGAACCATGCAAGTTCAATGATAAGTAAATGGATCGCTAACTTAAATGTTAACACTGTGTCACAGCATTTACAAAAGATATTTATTTAAAGATACACCAAATATATGGGTGATTAGAATGGTAAGGATTTTAACCAGAGCTGCCATTCTAAAGATGTTTTAGATTGACTTTTGAATTTTTTATTTTAAAAAGAATTCCAGGAAATATACCCACAAACCTACGTATCCTCTCACCCTTGGTTCAATCCAGAAAGAATAATCTGCGTGTCTGCTTTGTTTGAACCTGCTTCTTTTATCAAAGTTACACAGTACTGAAAGCCATTGTACTGGGGAATCAAATGCTACATTGTGAGATCACATTCTGTGGACTTGATGAGGACGAAAAGGAATTACTAGGGACACAGAGCTAGAAAGTAGAGAACAGAGGATGATAATTTTAATAAAAACAAATTAATACTAACAAAAAAGGAGAAAGTAGAATTGGGTGCTGCGGCTCAAGCCTGTAATCCCAGCACTCGGGAGGCTGAGGCAGAAGGATTCCTCAGAGCTCGAGGCCAGCCTAGGCTACAAAGTGAACGCAAGGCCAGCCCAAACTGCATAGTGAAACCCAGTCTCAAAAAAATGAAAAGAAAAAGAAAAGAGCAAGTAGAACATCTACAATATTTTTCTTTGTTTTTACAGTATCACACACTGATCCTAATTGCTACCAAAATCTAAACACTCATTCTATCTATACATACATGATCAGAAATAATTACAGAAGTCACAAATGATTCACAGAACTCAGAGAATGGTGTGCACATATGTAAATATTTAAAAACAGTAAATCTAGATTTTTAACCCATTTAGACTTTTAAAATACTTATTTCTATCAAATTTTTTTTAGTCCCTAATGAAAACAAGTGAAGAATCCTCCATAAAAAAATCATCACCAAGGTGTAGAAAACATTTTGGAAGATGCTGTAAGTTATTGTTCCAGTTAAATCTATAATTAAATTATCTTGTTAAAACTCTACACCTTTAAGTATACAAAGAGAATTAGGTTTTATGAGAAATGTCCTATAGATATTCTAGGAGCAATACACTTCTAGTTCTAAAAGGAAGGTGTAGAGGCTATAAAGCTTTATTTGAGTGATCAACAGAGATGTTGATGGTAGTTACTATATAGTTTACCTAATATTTCTTTCATTCAGCCAGGAATACATAAAAAATAATGAATCTAAACTGTAGAGGACTCATAAAAATTTAACTTCCCCAATTTACACACACATACACATTTATATACTACATAGTGACCAGTAATTGTTATAAATTACAGTTTTATTGATAAGTAGCAAGAATAGAAAAATCACATAAAAATGTGCCTATAAACTTTAGGTAGCAGTTACTTCTTAGAGAAAGAAGAGATGCAACTACAGAGGTACAGTATTAACATAAGACTAAGCCTTTATCAAAGAATATAAAGCCAAAATAAGGCAAAACGTTGAGATAAGTTCAGTCTAAGAAATGATTAAACCAATGTTCCTAATATCCTCTACTATATGGCCTGCAATTTTATGTTTGGAGTATGCATACTCTGTAGCAGTCACAGCTGTATAGATGACTTTAATAAAATACCTAATCAACCACCAAATCTTGAATGATTCTTTGGTTGTTGTATACACAATGTCAACTGTAGTGAGCGGTAACTTTCCATACCTTTTCAAAATCTCTTGTGTAACCCAGAATGTGTAAAATAAAAGCATGCAGAGTTAAACTGGAATGCAGGTGGATTGATGGCAATATTTCTAAAGTAGCCAGTTTCCCGTCTTACCCTCTTCTCGACTCCCCCGCCCCAAACACACACACTGCTCAACGTCTTGGTATCACTGAATCCAGCCTGGCTTCCTTAAGGACGAAAGGAGGCAAAGCTGATGAGAGCTGAGGAACAGCAAAGACATCTGAAGTTGTAACCATGTGACAGTTCCACAGCAAATATTGGAGTCAAATAAAGCTGGAGTCTGAGACATGTCACAACTACATCTACCAGGAAGCTCTCAATTATCTTTCTTTTTCTTTCTTTCTTTTCTTTTTCTTTCTTTCTCTTTCTTTCTTTCTTTCTGTCTGTCTTTCTGTCTCTCTTTCTTTCTTCCATCCTTCCTTCTTTCCTTCCTTGCTTCCTTCCTTCTTCCTTCCTTCCTTCCTTCCTTCCTTCCTTCCTTTCTTATCACTTCTTGGCCTTTTGGCTAAGATCAAGTGTAGTATCTTTCTTTTCTTTCTTCTTCTTCCTCCTCCTCTTCATCTTCTTCCCCTTCCCCTTCCCCTTCTCCTTCTCCTCCTCGTCCTCGTCCTCGTCCTCCTCGTCCTCCTCGTCCTCGTCCTCCTCGTCCTCCTCGTCCTCGTCCTCGTCCTCCTCGTCCTCCTCGTCCTCGTCCTCTTTGTCCTCCTCATCCTCTTTGTCCTCCTCGTCGTCGTCCTCCTCCTCCTCCT